>NW_027466908.1:390000-530000 GCF_046128005.1 Genypterus blacodes | reverse complement strand
CATCACTTCATTTAGACACCTCCAAAGAGCGCTTTGAAGTCTGCACAAAGAGAAGAGAACCACTCTCTCCTCTCTCTCCCTCTCTCTCGTCCACATAAACACTTGTTAAACACGTTTTGCAGGTTGATAAGTGTTGAGAGTTTGAGTTCTCCTCCACCAACACGTGGTCTACAGTTTGAGGATGACAGGTTGAGGATGAGATCGGGGCAACATGCAGGTAAACTCATCCCCGTCACAGTTCACATCCTAGCCTGCGTACTTCGGCGTGTCCCTGAGGGATTTACAAGAACATCCACTAGGGGATCCGGATCGAACCGGTCCACCGAAACTGAAGAGGTAAACAAACTGTGACGCTCCACAGTTTGTCAAATTCTTCAAAGCTTTCCAAACTTTGTTGTTGCTGTCTGCCTGTCAAGTCTTCATCTTCGCACCTTCTGGATAAATCTCCTGAACGTAAAAGCAAGTACTGTTCATTTAGGCTTTCCTGTCTTTTCCCAAAAATGATTTTTCCTGCACCGATCCAAACACAGCGATGGCATCCTTTGAGTCTGTTCCTGCCACATTCACAGACACACACACTAGGTGACAGGTCCACTAGAATGTCAAGGGTTTGCAAAATAAAGCGAGCAACAAGTCTGCGGCTCCTGTGACACTCCTCTCTCGCCTGTCGCAGAGGATTCGGCGGCGTCCTGACAATGTGTTGATGAAAACGAATCCCCTCGCCACACTCCTCTCTTAAGGGCGCCTGTGTTGTTCCTCTGGCTCCCGTCACGTAACTCTCTCGAGGAAGACTCCCGGAGACGAGCTGGTATTTTAAGTATGTAAAAAGTGCAGCGCTTCCTGTCTGGCCCCAGAGTGCCTCGGAGCTGTTTAAATTTGATACCTCCTTATCACTTTGCCAAATTGAATCGACTTTGGCAGAGGAAGAAAGGCAGCTGACCCACATGTGTGACACACTTAGTTCCTCCGAGCGGAAATGGAGAGAGGAGAAGAAGAGTGGACTTGCGGGGGGGTTTGGACAACAGAGCGATTTGCTTGGCACGGAACTTTTCTCTCCTTTTTGTCGTTCTCACACGCGGTCTTTGTCAGGAAACGTTCCTGCTATGTGAGCAGTGTGAGAGAATGTGAGCTTGAAACTGACTGCAGCAGAAGTCCTTCTCCTTCTCAGACCCTGGTAACGTTCCCAGACAGACTTGCCGTCGACTAACCATCGCTGAGGTTCTTCTCATGTCGCATCCCTAATCATTTTAAATCTACTTTGTTCTCCTCATGTTGGCGCCTCGCTGCCACCTGCTGGTCTGGAGGAACGATGATCCGCCAGTTGAGCGTTGTCGTGTCAGTTGTCCTGCACTAGGTTGCGTGAAAGTTGGTCCTACTGGGGTCAATAAAGGTCTGACAGTGAGGAAATTCCAGGGATCCTCTCCAATCTCCATTTGCCTCTTTCCAACCCAGGACACTTCTGTGATGCCATCACTCAAATCTTCATTGCTTTTCTGATATTTGTCTGCCACTTTCTAGCTTGCGACGAGGTGTTAACATCCACCCATAAAGGCTGCCATGAATCACTCAGTGTGTTGTTAATAAGCTTTCTGATATGAACATTTGGTGACGGGAGAGACGGCAGCTGGATAATTGCGGCAGAGCCCAAAGGATTGAAGCTCGAAACTGAAAAGCAGCGGGGCAGCGTGAAAACCAGGAAACTGCAAACTGCCGGAATTACAGGCTTCTTAAACGTCTCCGTCTCCTCTGAGGTAATTATTACAAACGGCCCACATCAAAGCCGACATGACGCACAATCTGTACGAGTGAGCTGCATAAATATAAGATGAGTACAATTCAGAGTTTCTGAGAGGGAGCGAGCGGCGGACATGCAGCTCTTGTGAATGATTAACAAGAGAGAGCAGCGAAGGGAGAAACTCTGTAATTATCTGAGCTGACTGAGGCCATTGAGCGTTCCTTCTTCTGTCTCGGAGAAATTGGGTTAAGATCTCGCATTTCCACTCGCCGACTTGAACGATCGGTCATCCGTTCGTACGGAGGAAACGCCGCAGATTGCTGGAAAGTGAAAACCCTGTAATTGCCTTATTAGCAAATGGGACTCGTGAGTGCACAAAACGAATTAAACGCAAGCCATCAGGGTTGTCGGCGAATGTGGAGAGAACAAATTGAAGACAGACAAGAGGGGAAAAACAAAGGATGAGTGGGAAGTAAATGAAGAACAAGGAAAACTTAAGAGGTATGAGGACGGCGGATAGGCAACATGTGGGTCTGGGCTCTAATCTCACCGCGCTGCAGCCTTACATGACTCCTGAGTCTCTGTCTCGCCGTTTCCCCAACAGGTAGCTGATAATCTTGTTTACAAGTCATTTACTCACAGCAGATCTGCATTCTGATAAAAAAAGATAAAACCGTTTTTTCTGCGTGTGGCAACAACGACAAAGACAAAGCGCCCTGATATCCCTCACGGTCTCCGAGTCTGTGAAGCACGGCAGCGTGTTTGCGCTTCCACTTTGAGATCTGTAGATTTGGCTTCATTTGACCTCTCAGCGTCATTACAGTTCAGCATAACAAACACACCCGATCTGAGTTTACCTGCAATTACAATCATTATTGGTGGAACCGAACGGAAGCTAGAAATGCAGATTAATTCATAATTTAGTTTTTATTATTGTATTTAGATTCATTTGTGAAATCAAAGCCGTACAGATTAGATTACAAAGAAATGTGAGGACGCAATAACAATGCATTAAAGAATCAACCCACTCTGTTACGTTGCCATTCCCTTTAAATCTGCCGCATTTCCATTAGAATAGCGAACTTTAAACAGCGATGAATAAGGTGGATTCGCCCGTTTTTCAATTTGCCTGCACCCTGCAGAGGAGAAAGGACTCGCTTCAGACCGTCAATATTAACTTCAAGGTTATTGTAACTTTTGATGAATGAGGTTCTTCTCTTCTGTTCAATCAAACCTAAGAGGAAGTGTTGAGTGAGAGTGAGATGTGTGAGATGTGCGTCCTCACACTGTCTGCCTGTTTGATCTCCTGGTTAGCGTCACTGTATTTGGTTAAAGGCCCTGGGGCTCAATTGGAGACGAGAGATTATTGATTGCCGAACAAAGGTAACACAGTGTTCATTATTACATCACAGGGAGTCTTGTCCTTTGGCCCGTCTGTATGGATTTCTCGGAAGTCATGGAATTCAAGCGAACAGATACATTCTCATACATTCAGCGTGGAGGGGAGACTCTCTGGAGACGTCTTATGACCGGTCCAGCATGTGCTCTCTCTGATGTTTTCTCTTTTTAATGAATGATGAATGAATCTCGCAGTCTTTGTCGCTGCAAACAACGTCAGTATGCATGACCGAGTAAGAAGTAGTGTGACCGGGGAGCGAACCTTGGCTCTCTGTGGTCGTCTCATCCCAGCGGCCCAGTCTGGCATGTTTCTGACTGTTCTATGCCACATTTCAAACATGTGATCCCAGCCCCCTGAACCGACTGGGAAGTACAACACGGTCTCTGCGAGGCATCCTTGTATTCTGAGGGGAGGAACAGACGGGTTGAGGAACTGAAGTCACAGGCAATTTTTTGCCACATTAGTTGGTTTGACAAAGCGCGAGGAGCCACATGAGGTTGCGCTCCCATCAAAGCATCCCCCATCAAAGCTGGGGGATGGAGCGGGGACAAAGTGTGTTCTCTTATGGAGAGCTTGTCTACTGTGGGACTTCAAAGTCTTTTGGCTGAATGCCTTTATTTGAAAGAGCTCCCGGAGGAAACAGCCACCTGGCTCGGCGCGGCGGTGCCAGTCAAATCACAACAGCGGGGGGGGGGGGCACTTTGCGGCATCAAAAAAACAAGCGGCATGGATTGGATCGTCATGGCAACTGGGCTGGGTTAGCATTTGATGTGGAAGGAATGGAAAGGGAGAAGAAAGACACACAGAGACACGGAGAGAGGACGAGTCCCTGTGCACTTGTTGACTCGTAAAACCACCGTCCAGACTGTCGGTTTACAGGAAGCATCGTGTGTAAACATCTACGCTGTAAACTCCTCCTGTGATTGAGCACACACAAATTAAATCTATCGGAACAAATGGATGCTTTAGGGAGGTTTGATTCACGCTTCCTGTGCTGTGAGACTCAACAGACACCTTTTGCCTTCTCTCACCTGCAGGAGTCGGGCTTGTGAGGATGCTCAACCCCAGATCCGGCCCTCCTCAGTGATGGGACCTGGTCCAGCTAGAGCAGTGACGAGGACCAGAACCCTCCGCCAGCTTCCCGCCCATCAAAAGGACTGACTGTCTGAGGGTCGTCGTTAACAACAACAACCTGTAAACCCCCGTGATCAGTGGCAGTGCCTGATTTTAGGTCTCTGGAACATACAAACTACAACTGAGATCGATTCATAAACGACCTAAATGCTACAAATCACTTCATCCAAGGTCAGGGAGTCGGAAGTTGGAAGCCTGGTCAGTTTGGAGGAAGAGGTTTGAGTACAATAAACTACTGGACACCTCCAGCTGTAAAGGCCCAGCGAGCTGCAGCAGCGACTTAAACGCAGCGTCTGGCACTATTTCCACAAGTTAAAGAATGAAATTAAGTTTGATATGAATTGAGCAGCTTGTAAACAGCTCTAATGGCAAAGTCAATTTTCCCTTAGAAACAAGATTGCAGAATCAAAAGTGAAGGCATCAGCTCTAGTGTAGTTTTAAAATCTGACACTATGCACACACACGCAGCATTTATGAAGTCAGCTCAGTGGTGTTTCCAGATGGAGCAAGCATAAACAAACTGACAGTGACTGATTCAGCAGGCGTCGCGATGCAGAGCTGGACAAACAGCTCAGTCTGTCTCCGCCATGCAAATATCTGACCCAACAGTTACAACGGCGTCCTGCTATCCGCTGAGCATTTACATATATGCAAACCAGGCTGGCGGGCGAGGATGAGGAGTCAGAATTCTGCAGAAAGCAGCTCTCTACGGCCCACAGAGCCATACGGGCTGCATGGGAAAGACTCGGGTAGCATCCTGTCGCATAACAGAGAAGGATTTCAAGAAACTGTCGGAAAACAACGTTCATCAGCTTCCCTCAGAGATCAATTGTTAATAAGAATCCAGTAATATGGCAGTAAACATAAATGACAAGTAGAAGGAAAGATGAAGCACTTATGCCCGGAGGACAGGAATACTGCTTTTATTCCGGCACTCAGCATTGCATATAATACATCCTTTCTTTCAAGGGACCCGCAGTAATAAACGCTGATCGTCTAGAGTGAAGGTTGTCGGGTACGTATTGATTGAGCAGCCAAAACAGAGACTGAAACTTTGTGTGATTAAAGTTTGAATAGCGTGTAAACGTTCTGGTGCTGAAGACGTCTGAGGCTGAGACGGGAGCGGCAGATCGTTGTGCTGACTGCAGCACTACCGAGCAGAGATAAAGTCATTCCCTTGCTTCCCCTGCTTGTATCAACTCTGCGTCTCCGTTCCCCCACATCAACATTTCATTGCGTCCTTTCTTTGGCACTCAAACGCATCCATAAATGTTTTACAGTTTAAAAAAACAAAACCCAATAACCTTCCTCTGAGATGTTCAAGTGAGCGGAAAAAAGAGAGACGACATTATCAGGGTTGTCCCCCGACCAAGTTCCAGTTTGTCCTTCGCCCGTCTCTCGCCTGTCTCACGCAAACACACCCGTTCGTATTCTCTGCACGCCACGTCAGGAGCAAGGAGTCAACATCATCGACATCATTTTTGAATAATGGTCCTTAAAAGTAGACCGTCATCAACGTTATAAATACCTTCACCCATGAGACAACCGGACGCTTAATCATCCACTCCGCTCCGCTGTCATACTTTAAACCACGCAGTCAAGCTGGGCGTGTTCGATTAAGGCCGACGTGATGTAATGTCTGCCGCCGACGTGCCAGGCACTAAGTCACAACCCGGGACACTTTGTCAAACAAGCCCAGAGTGTCATCAATCTCATTACAGCAACACCTTTGATCAAAGTTTAGCTTCAGATGGCTTCAGATGACTCATTTACCTGCTGGGAATGTGGCTGCAGGTAGTAAATTAACTACAGGCTTCTTTCTAAGTTATACTTCACAGAGGACAGAAGAGAAGAGGACATGCATGCAGATAGCAAACCGCCCGGTTCACCATATACATACCGTGTGTGTGTCTGCTTCTAAGGACGCTCTGGAGCAACCAGAGAACCAGAGCGCCGCCAGGAAACAGGTTTCAGGGTTTAAAGACGCCAGAGAGCAGCCGAGAGTAGAAACAGCCGACAGTGCTTTTTTTCCACTTTCGCTTTCATTTCCTCCCACACGTTTTCATCCATTCGCACGATCGTCTTCACACACACTCGGATGGGCTGGGACGACTTTAATCACTAACTCCTTTTTTTGCGGAGGTGAAATGGAGGAAGAGCACAGGGCGGACAAAAATATAATGAACAGTTTAGAATTTAATGACATCTGCTAGAAAGTGAAAAATGTCAAAGTAACCAAAGAGTTTGTGTCTCCGTGTTTCGTATTGTCCTGATGTGTTCCGTCCCCCACGGCTTCATGAAGGGAATATGAAGCTTATCGTCGCACCCCGGCTGCCTGGGCTGGCTTCTCTCAGCCGGTTCGGCCCGAGCTGCTCCCATTGTCGGGTCACCTCCATTACCCTTTGAGACAGAGCCCAGTCTCTGAGCTTCACCGTCGGCAGAATTGGAGCCGACTGAGCCTTTAATCAGCCCAAAGTCACACCAGGTTCTGAACACACAAAGAGCGCCTTGTTCCGCATCTGTGGCTCCAAGTTGAGTGAGTGGACTGGAGTTGTTTGGGGAGGAAATGAACAGAACCAAGCCCCCCTACTCTCTCTCTCTCTCTCTCTCTCTCTCTCTCTCTCTCTCTCACTCTCTCTCTCTCACTCTCTTTGTGTGTGTGTGCGTGCCTGCTTGAGCATGTGATTGTTTACATGTTGACCGGCACGGTGAAGCACAAAAGTCCTAAATGCGATTCAGGGAGGAAAAACAAGTGCAAATAAAGCCAAAGTCACAGAGGGAACTGCTGATCCTAAAGAGTTTGGCTCGGCATTTCCTGTCACCGCTTTTCCTTCCTCTCTCATTTGACTCCAGCTCTGATAAAGTGCGGCCCACTCCACAATGTGAGTACAGAAAGATAAGTCCACCATTTGTCTGCTTACGGTACCGGGCCGACAAAAGCCCGACGACTCAGCGGTTTGCCTTTTTCCTATTTCGGGAGATGTCGTTCATCACTTTATAAAAACCCAACACAATTCGCCCTCAAAGCTTTCCGCCGCGATGTTCCCCTGGAAGAGCAACAAGCCGTTTCAATTATACAAACATACAGCATACGGCTTCCACCTCTGCAGCGGCCAAATCACAAGTTTACAGGAACAAATTGGTCCTCGGATAAACATCTCCTGTCCCGGTGAAATGTCAGAAGCGATTTTCAACGCATGCACAGAGCGCCACAACAAAGCGGGCCGGGGCCGGGTGCGGGAACGTTCGCTGATAACCATGATTACACCTGCAGGCGGTTAAACCTCAACTTCCCCCGCAACTTCCTTCTCAGTTTTGTGTAAATACTATAATAGCTGACCTCAAACCTGAACTATAACCTGAGAACAGTGTAGACTCTTGTGTTGCGTCTGGGCCCGAGCCAAACAGGAAGTGGTTGTCCGGGCCGCACCTCATGCATATTCATGAACTTGCACCGGGCTCAGGTGCAGCAACAATATGCAGTAACTTTTTCCAGGCGAGAGGGTGTGTGTGTGTGTGAGTGTGTGTGTGTGTGTAAAGGCTCCATAATGTTTGCGAGGCTGACAGCAGTTTGTGTGGAGCTCATGAACACCAGTAAATAAGGCAGTGATGCTACAGAGCCGCGCGTCGGGCCGACATCAATAACCCAAGCGACCTTTACCAGCAGCAAGCTCGGAGCGGGGAAGCATGCCTGACATCTATTTAAAGAGGAAGTCTAAAAGCATTACCACGTTACCAAAGATACATTTTGGATTCTCCTCACATTTCTCCGAGGCCTAAAGCGTCACAGAGAACCTGAAGAGCACGATCTCAGCACGGCTAATGAATCTATCAATGAGACAACCCAGCAGTAATACGCCTGTCAATCACTTATCGAGTTCAATCTCTGGGCAAGTCTAGCAATGGTGGAAGTCTTTAAAGTGGCCCCGATGACGGCAGGTAACTATGGTTACCTTTACACCGCTCGTTTGCCATGCATGACTGTCAGACGCACGTGCCAGAGAAGATTAGAGTTTCTACACACGAGGGCCAGATCATGTCAGAAGACTTCAAAATCACTTTGTCACTGAACTTCTGCTCTGATTTGGGAAGCTAACAAAGAGCAGGAGGCAGAATCCATCCATCCATCCATCCATCATCCATCCTCCATTCTCCATCCATCACAAATCCAGGTCTGGGTCTCAGAGGCAGCACGGTAAGACGCATGAACATTATTCTCCAGCATCTTCCTGAAGGATCCTAAGACATCCAAAGGCCCAAACTTGCCCTGTTCTTTGTTTCCATCACACATCGTTGGTTCCCCACAGAACAAAAGTCAACAGAAGCCCGGCTAACCCATCTAGAAGCTTCACACGTTCCTCAAGATGTAGCTGCTGATGGAGGTGAACGTTCTTGTCCTGTAACGGTTCAGCAGGAGGGAAAATCACACTTCTTGTTAACTTGTGAAGATGTAAAATGTCAGGAGCTGAACTATAAGAAAGACAAAAAGCTTCTACGTGACAAAATGTCCAGGCTGATGTCTGGGACACATTCACACACGCATTCAGGTCCACACACTGACACACTGTGACTCATAATCACAGTCATCAGCAGAGGTCCAGTCTCCTAAAAAGCCCATCCAGATGAAATGTCATCCTAATTTATGTCACCAAAATGCTAATGTAGCCAGAAAGAGGCTGGCGGTTAACTGACACCTGATAAGTGGGGGAAAGGTTAACAGGAAAGTGACCCACATCACTTTATGTATCCTCTTCCTCCTCTTCCTCATCCTCCCTTGCCTGCGACTCCACAGATGAAGTAGGGCCGCGCGGCGTGTGCCAGGCTGTAACTTGGCAGAGGTCACAATTCACTTTCACTAGATTGGCTGCAGATTTATGTCTCATCCCTCTCTCTCTCGCTCCCTCGCTCACTCGTCCGCTCGCTCGCTCATAGTGCTGACGGAGGCGGCGAAGGAGCAGCTTTGGTGATCACAGAAAATTGCTGCGCCGGGAGAAAACAGATGTGTGAACTGTGCGATGTCAGGGAAGAGAGAACGCAGTGTGTGTGTGTGTGTGTGTGTGTGTGTGTGTGTGTGTGTGTGTGTGTGTGTGTGTGTATCGAGTGCGGATGAGGCTTAATGTGAACTTCCTCACACTACCGATTAGGTCGGTTTAGGGCTCATTCGTCAAGACCACACACACACACAGACACACACACACCAGCTGCCGGTGTGTTTCTGGCCCGGGGTCAAGAAGTCCCTCACCTCTGCCTCACCGCTCAGCGCCTCATGCTGAGTGTTCGGCTGCTGAGTGTCCTTCAAATTGGCACGCTGCTGAAACATAAGTCTCTCTCGAAAACATTTAACCTTCCTCCATAACCACAGACGGCTTCAGGACACACACACACACACACACACACACACACACACACGCACAATGATATCAGTTTCAAAGCGGCAAATATTCTCCAGAATACGAGCGGGGGACGGAGGAGAGTGTGACATTTCCAAGGTGTGTGCTGTCGCACGGCAACCATGGCAACTAAACCAAAAGGCTGTTAATTCAGCCAGTCAGTCCACCTCTCAGCGCTGCGTAGCTCCGCCCCTCGAGTCCCGGCTGAACCAATGGGGGCAAACATTATTTTTAACCCCCGAAAGAAGCACCTGTTCCTGTTTGGACATTAGAGGAATGCTGGTGTGTTTGTGTGTGTGTGTGTGTGTGTGTGTTTAGGTACTTACAAGTGTGTGTGTTTGGTTAGGTCAGTGTGTGCTTACTGTTACTGTGTGCAAACGTGTGTTTTATCATCAGTTGACAAAGTTACTGGAAGCTTGCCATACACAGTATGTATGCAAACGTTAAATGAGGCGGCACTCCGTACCTCCGGCTGATCTGTGGTTACCATGGCGCTGGAATATGTAAAGCAGCCAGGCGTAGTGAAGCCTGGGAACGGCGACTTACATAATCTACAGCTCGACGCGAGCATTGGGGCCCGATGGGGCCTGAATGTTCACGTCGCGCTCCGCCGGGTTCGCTCATGGTTTCCAGGTTTCGAGCTCCAACATTCCCCCTTTGGGTTTCTCTCTCAACGCCATCTTGTTTGATGGCGTCGTAACCAGAGGCTGTTGCTGGGAAACTGGGCGATGCTTTCGGGGAAATCAGATGAGGAAATAGGAGAAGTGAACACTGGAGGTGAAACGAGCTGGTGATGTTTGATCGAAAAGTCTGAGATGCCAGAGAAGCTGATGAAGACGGAAAAGCTGAGAGTAACAGATCAGGTGTGTGAGGTAACAACCAGGAATGTCCAGCTTCCTTGTTCCTTGTTGATGTATGTATCAGGAAATGACATACTAGTGTGCTGACACACACACACACATCAGTTCAGTCAAAGCTTTTTCCTTCTATGCACTTGTGTGTCTGTGTGTGGTTGCAGCATGTGTGTGTGTGTGTGTGTGTGTGTGTGTGTATGTGTGTGTGCCTGTGTGTGTGTGTGTGTGTGTGTGTGTGTGTGTGTGTGTGTGTGTGCTCAGACAGAAAGGCATAAAGCGGCCAAATGGACTCTGAGACAAACACATACAAACACGGGAGAGTTATGACTGCTAAGTTTACATAACTGCGGCCTGTTTAGAGAGACGCAGTGTGCGGAGACAAAGCCGGTGTTAGAATCCCACCTGTTTCTCTCCACGGAGCGGAGAGGCTGGATTGTGTAACGTCCCTCAGCACCATTAACAGTCTCCCAACAATGATAGCTTGGTTCCAGCTCCTACTTTGGCAAGTGTCCATTAGAAGAGGAAGGCGAGCGGAAAATCAGATTTCCCTAGAAGAATTAATAAAAGTATCTCCTTACAGCGCGGTGAGGCTCTAACCTTTCACAGTCTGAGGCTGAGAACGCGGCTTTGTCAGCGCGACTTAAGCACGACAAAGAAACGGAGACGGAGCTGGAAGAATCCTCGAGCCGAGGCCGCGGAGAAAGGAAAGGAAAGAGCGTTACGCCTAAACAGATCTGACATTTGAGTTTGGGGAGCCATCAGACTCAGCTTTGCTTTGGTGACCTTAAGCGCAGTGGGAACACAAGCGTGGATCAGAGAGGAGTGGACGGGAAGGAAACGCTCCGGGTTAACGGCTCAGTCCTGACCTCCATCCCCGATCCTACATAAAGTATCTGTAACGTCGGTCCAAGACCTCATTAGCGTCAAGGTCGGCATATCCAGCGTACCCAGGGATGATAATGTCGATTTAACAGCGAGCGCCGTGCGCCGCCTCAGTACAGTTCTGCTCTGATTCTGAAGAATCTAAAGAATGCTTTTACTCCGCAGGCCATCAGGCTCACACACACACACACACAGACACACACACACACACACACACTGGACAGAGAGCCACAGCTTGTTTAAAGTGGTCTGCTGAGCAGATGTGTGACAGCGTGGAGCATAAAGGTGACATTCATACTGACATAAACACACAAAGGTGTTGGCGTAGACAAATATGGACGCTCCCTTTGCTCTCTTTATGCCCTAATAGAGGTTTGTGGAGGCTGAGTTCGCCATCAATTTGAGTTATGAGGCGAGCGGCAGGACTGCTCTCAATGCTGAGACAGAAGAAGTGCACAAACACACACACACGCACACACAGATTAATGCACAAACCCGCACAACCGAACGCGACCATTCAAAATCCAGGAAGAGACAGAATGATGCCAGAGTGTAATGATTCTCTGGGTGGAGAATCACACTCAGTGCTTTTTATCTCAAACCACAGACGCACAGACGCACAGACACACACACACACACATACACACACACACACACACACACACACACACACACCTTTTCTACACATGCCCAGCACACACACATTAAATGTGGAGAATCAGATTGCGTTTTACTATTCGTCTCTCTCTCTCTCTCTCTCTCTCTCTCTCTCTCTGTTCCCAGAAATGGAGCCCGTTCTCCATCGATCGAGGAGCTGAGCTGCATGTCGGCTCTGAAGACGTCCCACTTTATCCATACATACTGTATTCATTAATGGAAGGCTGCCCGACATAATAGGATCCTCTCTCTATTACCTAACCGGAGTAACGGTACACAAATGTCACGTGGATGCACTGTGTGTGTGTGTGTGTTTGTGTGTGTGTGTGTGTGTGTGTGTGTGTGTGGAGGTAATGTCTCAGTCAGCACTCCTATCCATGCTGCAGAGAAATACCCTCATCTGTGCAAACATAAAATCAATGGCGGCTATTAATTAGTCTGACTGCTGCTGCTGGTGCAGTTACACACACACACACACACACACAAACAAACACACACACAAACATGACCTCTCCGTCGGTACATTATTACCAGGAACACTGGGACGGATCTTGCAGGAAAGTCTTAGATTAGATTTGAAGCACCTGAGCCCGAGGGAAGGATCCTGCTCTGCCTCTGTCATGTGTCAACTTCAGTGCAGCTCATTCTGACAGTCAGTATCACATATAATACATCCTTTTTTTTTTATTCCGGGAGACTCACAGTAATAAACCCCGGATGAACAGAGAGAGGATCGTTCAGGCAGGCAGGAGAGGAAGACTGAGGCGTGTCGTATCGTAAACGCATCGTAACTTCGCAATCAAAGATGCAGCGAATTTGCGATGAGATGAGAAAACATACTCGAGGGAGGAGGAGGGACTTCCTCTAGGTAAGGACAGTAACTACAGTTAACATGGCAGTAAGACTCGTTCCATACCTTTCACCACTATAGCGCCACTCAGTGGATAGTTTTGGGGATGGCAGTTATTTTGAGGGAACCTGGATGTCCCCTTTATTGTCCTTTTTTTTATCCGTTTGTGACCATCATAAACATTTTTGGTTCCTCGGAGCCAATTAAAGCGCAGGAAGACAAAGTTAACAAGCTCCACGGAGGGAGAAACTCAGAAAACAACTACTTGACCTCGCCTGAACGGCTGCTGGCTAAATCTGCTCTCACTCCCAAGGTCAAGAAGGGAGTGAGTCATGCATCTGCTGAGGTTACTGGGTCTGATAACATCTATTATCTTTGATTTCACAGCCGTGTTCCTGCTTCTTAAAATAAAGGGGGGAAAAAAAGACGCTCTGCCGTAACAGGAGAGAGAGAGAGAGAGAGAGAGAGAGAGAGAGAGAGAGAGAGAGAGAGAGAGAGAGAGAGAGAAACAACATGATAATACACAATGGAACATTCTCACAGGTGTCAGGTTCATAGCTGCAGGTGAAGCAGTTCAGATTTCCGCACTCTTTCTCCGGCTCATGTGAAACGGACAGAAATAACTTTACTTCCTGGTAGCTGGCGAGATTATGCAGGAAAATGGGTCAGTGTGTTGTCAAACAAGCGGTGGAACACGGAGAGCGGCGGAGACAAAGTAACGCTGGCTCACAGTGTCACAGTCAGAGGAGGCAGAGACAACGAAATAAAGACGTGAGGGACGCCTGGTGAACCTGAAACAGGCCGCCGTGGTGTAAAACACACACACACACACACACACACAAAAAGGATCGCAGACGCTTTATACGTTTTCCAGACTTCACACCATGTTTCCATTGGTTTTGTGTTCATTTCAAACGGGAATGACTAATGCGGCCAACGTAGCGTTTTAACACAGTTGCCATGGTAATGAGTATCAAATTTTGCTTTGCCAGTACTTTGTAAATACGGGGTGGTTGTCTGTGAAATGTGTGACCAAGTGATGCGTTCGCCTTGGTAGCGTCGCAGCTTTGCCAGCCCGGAGCTTTACGCTTCCATGACAACACTCTTAAAAATACCACGGAAAACTGACTTTACAAGTATGTTTACACCTTTTGTTGACAGCTGACAGACTAAATTGGTTTTGGGGTCCCAATTAGGCCCTGTGTGTGTACGGGCGTCTGTACAGAGGCCTGAGTGGATCCCACAGCCACAGCTCACGGTGGCGAGCTGGAGGAGCGTATGTTTCCTGTTTATAATTCCAATCGTCCGCCATCACTTTGGTCTAAACAAGGCAAAGCTACATCCTGCAACCGACTACAGAACTCCAGTCTACAGAGCGAGACAGGCGGACAGGTACAGAGAGAAGGGTATGTTTGACAGTAGTACAAGACAACAGACAGACAGACAGACAGACAGACAGACAGACAGACAGACAGAGTTGTTCTGCCTTACCTTGTTTTGATCCGTCCAGTACAGGAAGTAACCTTTAGGGTCAACTGTCAGAGTCACCGGGGTCACTGTGGTCGAATCCTAGTGGAAGAACAAATACATCTGGCGTTAATGTATGTCTGCTTGTGTGTGCGTCTGGGTGTGTGTGAATGTGTGTGTGTGTGTGTGTGTGTGTCAGACAGACTATTCCCTGGGTAATTGATTAAATTAATTTCTCTGGATCAAGGCAATGCTGCACTATCAGTGATGCTTATCTTGAACAGATTTGTTTAACTTGTGACATGACATTAAAAGTCATAATTGTACAATAGAAATGAGGTGTGTGTGTGTGTGTGTCTGTGTGTCTGTGTGTGTGTATAACTGCATTTTTAGGCCTGAGGTTGTTTCAGGACTGATGTTTTCATTTTTCTGTCTTGTAACAGACAAACACTTTCCCACAGTTCCTGTGTACAGGCAGCACAAGGCCTTGTACACACACCCACACACACACACACCCACACACACACACACACACACACAGTTTGACCCCGAGGCATACATGGCAACGGGCAGATATTATTGGCTGCGTCTATAAAAAGAAAGAGCCTTTGCTACTTCTGTGTCCAGGGCGGCCGCGCTCCAGCTGCACGGTGGCGTGTCGTCCTGCTCTCTGGGCCGCGGCTGTGACATCACGTGAAAACCAAGACGGGCTGCACGGGGACGAAACCTTCAAAAAGCCTGGGCTGAATCCTCTAATGACCGGAGAAGGAAGGAGCCACGTGGCCCGCCGGTGCATCTGTTTATGTGTTTGACGGGCTGTCATGGGGGCGGGGCAGAGGAGCAGAGGAGTCTGTGCTAGGGGGGAGGAAACCATTAGCGCCCCCCCAGTCACCTCCACCATTTCCTACAAAATGACACGCGTATTTCATTAAAAAGAGGAGCGCTCCCGTCATTTTATTAACCCGGGGAGGAAGAGAAAGAACACACGGAGAGGCAGAGGGAGGAAATTGAGAGCCTTATTCATCGCTGAGAGACGGCGAGCGGAGCATCACAGGCATTTGCTACTGTGACATTCGCTATGGCAACCCACCATTGTGAAATCTATTAGACACTCAAGAGGAGTCGCTTTGGTTGCGTTCACATGACTGCACAATCCTTGCAGGCCAGATTGAAAGACAAAGAAGGAGGCTCACAGCGACGGACCAATGGGCGCATGTGGCTCCTCAGCGGGGTGAAGACCCAGAGACCAGAGAGAGAGGCTCCATGTTCACGTGTGAGCAGGGCCGTGCACGACTGGGATTTGGTCGGGTAGAGAAATGAGAATTAGTAGATTTATGCTTCCGTGAATTCAATTTCATTTAATTGCTTGTTTGTTTGTTACCCTGGCTGCAGTCTGAGGAAGATAAGCTGCAAAACCAAACTGTATTATTGGAGACAAATCAGTTTTCTAACTTTAAACAGAAATGCTCACAGGTTTCTTTTTGTATTTTGCAGCCCGGTCTTGCTGCTCTTGCACGCTTGCTCGCTCACTCACTCACTCACTCACTCACTCACTCACTCACTCACTCACTCACTCACTCACTCACTCACTCACTCACTCACTCACTCACTCACTCGCTCTTTGGGGTCATTCAGGTGTGAATCTGTCCTCTCCGCTCAGGTGAATATGCACAGGATGAGCGAACACACTCTCTCGCTCTCTCTCTCTCTCTCTCTCTCTGCCGATGCTCCTTGGAGTGAAAATGCGCCGTCACGGAGAGCCGACTCGTACATATTCAGTTCGGGGGCACACGCGTGGCCGTGTGTGTGTGTGCGGTGCCTCGTGCCAAACAGGGACATGTAAGACTTCTGCTGTTCTCACTGATCATCCACATTCAAACATGAGGCGATGACAATGCGGGGGTTTGGTTTAGAACTCACTCAGCGGACAAGATGCAGTGACTGATGGATCGTCTCTGGTGTTCAAGAGAGAGGGAGAGAGAGAGGGAGAGAGAGAGAGAGAGAGGGAGAGAGAGAGAGAGGAGATGCTTGAGAGCTGTGGGAACCTGCCTGCCTAATGATGTGAGAGCAGGCAGAGTCGTTCTCACCAGCTTCTTTCTTAATGTCCTAACTCCCCATGGCCATCACTACAAACACATTAAGTCATTACGGACTCTTAGCAAAGATTTCCTAATGGCTCTGAGCATTCAAACACACACACACACACACACACACACACACACACACACACACACGAAACAGAACATGTCAGAGTGCTCACAACTTCTGCGGCTTTGACTTTTAAGTGATTGGAGAGAGAGGACGCCTCTGGAGTTTCACCGCCCGCGTTGCCTCGCGACTACCGCGAAGATTTCTCATTTACGCCGAGACGCCGTCCGGCATCGGCAGGGTTGGCTTTTTTCTTTTGCGTTGAATTTAGACGAGATTTGTGGGAATTGCGGGAGTGCAAACACCCGGAGGGGAGGAAGGCACAGGCAGGAGACGCTGCCCACATTATTTTTAGTGAAAAGTCTGAACCGTGAGCCATCACCTGAGGGGGTGCGTTACCGAGGAGATGGAGCTCGGGCATATTTCTGGTCGCTCAATGCTAATGACATATTCTTCTACTTTGAAGGGATTTGAGCTCACCCACTGAGGCCGACGCTATCTGGCTCAAGACACAGACCATGAGGCCTCGTGTAAGCATACGCTCATAAAAGCCGTGTTTCTTTTTCAGCTTCCTCCTTCGCATACTTCACACGCTGCTGCTTGACGTCAGCGAGCCTTCAGACGAGACGCAGGCTCTGAGCTCTGCTGTCGTCTCCATTAAGCGATTAAACGATTCCCTATACGTTGTGTTAAAGTGTCACTCTTTACAATATGTCATGATTATCAATAAAGTTACATCCAAACTTGATTCTATTTTGTATTAAGAACTATTTTTCCTTCAACCGTCCTTAGTCTCTGCTACCATCTAGTGGTAACCTAGTGTGAGCGAAGGACAAACAGTCTGACTGGTTGTCTATGGCCTCAAGTTAAAGTAAATCCATATCTATAAACTATATGACCTCATCCACCTCATGTTCTTTGGCCCATGTCCTGCTGCTACACAACGAGCCTTCACATCCCCGTCAAGCAACAAAGCAAAAGCTGAATTTCTCACACAAACTCAAAACTACAGCAAACATGTTCTGATCACAGCAGAACAATTCTTCACACAAGCATCCAAACTACTCACTTGTGATTAATTACAGCTTTCTGCCTTCTGTCTTCTCTCTCTCTCCCTCTCTTTCTCTCTCTCTCTCTCTCTCTCCCTCTCCCGCCCCCCCACCCCCCCCTCTCTCTCTGTGTGTGTGCTTGCTGCTCTGTGATTCTTTCCATGAACTGATGCAGAGAGGAAAAAAGGAAGGAAGGACTGCATGGGAAATAAAACAGAGGAGGAATCTCTGTGTGTGTGTGTGTGTGTGTGTGTGTGTGTGTGTGTGTGTGTGTGTGTGTATGTTTCACAGGAAAAGGTCTGGTGGCTATTTGGATCTAGAGATAGGTACACATGCACGGGCTACACAAACATGGCCTTTAGGGGGAAACAGCTCACACACACACACACACCTCACACTCCTTCCCACGACACACACACAGCACCCGGAGAGAGCAGCAGCTGGGTCCTGGTTCCTAACCGCCACTTAAGAAAATGGTAAGTAGGTTCTCTTAAGTAACAGACTGACGGGTGACAGCCTGGTGTGTGTGTGTGTGTGTGCGCGCTCTCTCTCTCTGCCATCTGCACTGACCACGTTCACACTTACGTAACTCCTGTGGGTTAATGCTTAAGCTTGAGTCACCTGAGTTATGTGCGTCTGTAGATTTCACTCCTGTGCGTTTGCGTAATCTGCACGACTGATTTATTAGCAGCTTTCTTTTTTGCTAACGAGGAGCACGGTTCTCTCCTCCCGTCATGGCTCTCTCTCCCCCCGGGGGCGTTCACACCAGGGGGAAGAACACTCAGATGCCACCGCAATCATTACAAATCCTCACATGACACAAACACAACATACATCAATGCAGAGACACACTGGAGGAACCCCAGCCTGAGTGAAATGAGAGGAAAACGCTCCCTGATATTAAACAGTTCTCCGTTTTTACTTCTGTGGAACGACTTGAGGCACGGCACATTTTTATGAAACATTAAAATGCAGAAGAAGTGGAATCCAATTAATCTTTTATTTAAGTGTGTGTAAAAGGGAATTTGATAAATAGTTTCCCCGCTATTGCCACATATTAATCATACATTACAGCTCCTTATAGGCAAGGATGTGGGATAACAAATGGTTGTGGGTTTGATGCTCTGACTTGATCCTGCTGCTCAACATTGTTATGTTTATATATTTATGAATGTGTCACTATAAATGTAAATGTGCTTATAAACAGTGCCGTACATTCCGAAATGAGAGTGTGTGTGTCTGTATGAAGGCACTCAGATGGAGCAGGAACACTACCAGAGCATCTCACTGATGAAATGATCAATCACACGAGTTCAACAAGGTCACTGCACGTCTGAGCCCCGCGCGCGCCTCTCCGCGTTATTCCAGAGGTTTGATCGCATGGGGGGGAAGGCGCAGTGCGGCCGCAGACACTATCAAGCCGCGCGCTGTTTACTCGGCCGCTCAACAGTGAGCAATCAATCCAATCAAGGTCATTCCACCGGAGGCAGACAGCGCGGACTGCAGCTGAGTGAAAACAATGAAGCCGCCGCAGAACTGATTCACTCTCACACACACCAACTCCTGGTCCGCGCGTCATTAACACGGGGTAATTGATAAATGAGAGGAAGAGGAAGAGGAAGAGGAGGGGCTGCGTTCATTCAGAATGTTTGACACGGTGGAACGTGCACGCGCGTAAACGGTCATAGTAAACAACACACACACACACACACCACAGATGCGGGGACTGAGGCGCGTTTACAACCCGACGTGTGCGTGTGCTTGTGTGCGTGTGTGTGTGTGTGTGTGTGTGTGTGTGTGTGACGCCTCGTACTCACATCGTCCCATCGCATGAATTTGCTGCCCTTCCTCAGGCTCTCAGGCACGCACACCGGCTTGAGCTGCAGCGCATGAACTCCAGGCTGAGCCCCGGCCATCGGCTCATCCGCTCCTCGCGACGCACGGCGCGGCTGGAAACGTCTCGCTCTCTGCGCTCTCCCACTTTACTCCTCTCGCTCTTCCTCTCGCTCTGGCTCTACTCTTCCTCTCCTGTGTGCAGCGTGTTGAGGAGCGGGCTTGACGGAGAGCCCACTACAGCTGCCAGTATGTCATGCCCGCACTGGCGGCGTTGGAGGCGGCGGCGGCGGCGCGTCACGCTTGTTTTGGAGAGCTGGTGTGCTGGAGGCGGAGGCAGGCGCAGCGGACCGGTGCCACTGACTGACTGACTGACTGACTGAGCGGCATGCAGCTACAGCAAAGGCGAGGAGGAGGAGGAGGAAGAGGACGAGGAGGAGGAGGAGGAGGGGATCTGAATGAGCAGCACGTCTGCCTTTACATTGTCGGAGTCAATGCGGGGACACGGTGGGCGCCTGAAGGGATCTAGCGCCGCCCCGCGTCCCAGCCCGTGTAGGCGCAGCCGGGGCACCACACTGGGTTTGTTTTCACTCAGCAGGTGCGCGCAACAGGGACTATTAGTTATCGATTGGGTGGCTGTTAATCCCCACTATAACAAATAACACAGGCCACACGGGCGGACTCAGGGATTTTGGGGACCTCGGGGATGAGGGGGGCCACTGTAAATTAATGATCATATAATTCACATAATGGCTGTAACATGTGGCAGGTTCCCAAGGGAACAGTGGAGATGAGAATGAATGTAGCAGCACTCTCACAGGGACATTAATGAAATGTGTGATACCTCCAGAAATATAACAGCAGATGGAGTCATGACATTATGAATAAATGTTATTCCCTCTCACGGGCCCTTCTCTCCTCTCAGCCTGTCTGATGGACACGTCTTCACACACAGACTAACCAGGACAGACTAAAGACTCTCTGATTGCACTTATTTTTGCAGCTGTCTAACCAGAGTGAACATTGATCAGTCGCCCCCCCCCCTGTGCGCCTTTGGCCGTTTCTTTGCAGTTTTTTACGATTCAACCTCAGATTTGTGTGAGTCAGGGGTGCGTCACAGCCTGCAGGACTTAACTCAAGTTTAACTTTCTTCATAAATAAAACATTCAGCACCCTTGGGCCTCACACCTCCTCCACTCTGATGTTTCTGCCATTTCCAGAGAGGGACTCCTCCGAGGCTGTGTTCCCTCTGAGTCCCTCTTCGGTCGCAAATTGTCAGACTTGTCAAACTATCAAATTCAAACTGCCACTTTTCATGTCAGTCATAACAGCAGGTCATAATAATAGCCTCTTGTCATAATGATTGATGGAGAGTGACAGTTTAGGGACCAGGGCCCTGAATAGAGTAGGATGGCTAGAGTGTGTGTGTGTGTGTGTGTGTGTGTGTGTGTGTTGTGGTGGGGTGCAGCATGTAGAATGACTGTTCAGGTTTCTTCCTCCATCCTTTTTTCACCACTAATTCTGGAATTCATAAAGCCAGCATGCCAAGCAATGCAGCCCAGACTTTCCACTCACTGCCCGCACTCTCCAGCTCTTCCTGGGGCATCCCGAGACGTTCCTGGAGCAGATGGGGGGGGTCTATAATCCCTCCTGTGTGTGTATCAGGTCTGCCTCATGGTCCCTGGGTGATCCTGGGAGCCGTGGTGTCAGGGGGCCGTTGCTCCTGGTAGGGGTCATGCAGAACAAAATTGGTCCCAGGTGAGCCGCCATGTGGGATTCAGGGTCAGGTGTGTAGCCAGCGGTGCAGGTGGGTGTCTTATTGGTTTGACTCCTGGCTTCCAAAACGTTTCTTCAGGGGGTTCTGACTCACCAAATATGATTACATGACACGCCGGTGAGTCACTGTTACTCCCCCGGCCTCCGAGTTTGGTATTTCTACTCATCTGTCTTGGTATCAGCCCTGAGGTTCAGGCTCACAGAGGGTTTAAAATAAACCTCAATACTCTCACTTTGAAAGAGAAAGAGACAGAAAAGAGAAAGAGGAAGAGGCAGAGGAAAGGCTCCTGATGAGGAATAATTGGAAGGTCAGCATATAAACCAACAGACGCAGCCACCTACAGGCTAAATGGGAGTTTGGTTATTTTTCTGCGGTGTCAGTAAATCAGTCAGGATTACTCTCAGCAGGGAATAGAATCAAGCAGCAGGCAGGCAGGATGCTCGTGTTCAGCCCGGTCCTGTGGCACTGGCAGAGCCCCCTGCAGCTGCCTGATGGATTCAATCTCAGTCTTTTATCAGAATTTCATTTGGTGTTTGCTGGGCTGGACTTCCTCCGCTGTCTATTTGGAATACGCTTCCCCCCTCCAGGTTCCTCGTTGCTTTGTGCTGGATGTTATTGTCCGTCTATCAGCGACTCACAGGAGGAGGTGGAGACGCTGTGGCAGATCTCTGCAGGTTTGCACTTTGATGTACATAAGTGGCGGCGCTTACAGTTACTCCTACATTTGAGTGACAGGGAAACTTGTCAACTTGGCCAAAAGCAGCATTGTAGTGTTGTTGGGACATCCACATCATATTTTGTGAGAACTCCCGAGGACACACTCTTCTGTATTTCCATGCAGGGTCCAGCAGAAGGCGGCGGAATGGGACGGCCTCAACGCAAAGCCTTCGATCATCAGCCAGGATCCATGGACCCTCCTATAGCAGAGACCTAAGCCTTCTTCCAAATGACAAGATGACACCTTTCAAGGCATCAGGTTTAGTTTTCTATCAGGAGGCTTTCAGGGTGGTTTGTCCTCGTGTGGCTCCTGTCGGACGGCGACTGAATTTTGATTTTCTCTTGCATGATTTGCTCTTGCAGGTTATACTCTTCAAACGCTTCCTGGCTGAATTTTTTATACGGTCCCCTGACATGCTGCAGGCCACACCGGATGAGTCAGGGCCTGCGTGTTGTAGTGTGTGTGTGTGAGGTGGTGGTAGTGGTGGTGTGTGTGTGGAGGGGAGGGGAGGGGGGGCTTCATGATCAAAAGGTGGTGATTTCCACTTTAGCAGAGGGATGATGCAGGATCAGAGGCCGGCTTTTGACACTCAGAATACCTCGGAGGTCTTCTTCAGTGTATTACAGCGCCAATGTGATCCGCATACTGAATGGACAAGCTGGTGGCGCTGACGACCTTGCTCTGACCATGAACCTTTCTCACACACACACAGGCATCTACCCGTCAACAGGTCCTTCCAGTGGCAGCGGCGTGAAGTTGTGACAGCTTATTTGGTTTGAAAATGCGCTGAGATGAGAAAGACAATGAGCAGCAGTGTGTCAGGCTGCACACACTCCGGCTTTATTAGGAACAGGTGTTGTGAAATGACTGCCTGCTGGAGCTTTCATTATCAATATCAGCTCAACATCTCTCAGCCGCAACACACGGCATGCAAATGTTTGTTCTGAATGAAGCGATCTCCTTCAGCTCGGCATCAAACCTGCACAGTTCACTCACTGCTGCTCATTTCTCATATCTGCTGTTTACTCCACAAAGGGAATGAGTAGTTTGGGGTTTAAGATGCAAAGGAATGGCGATTTCTACAGGGTGTATTCATGCACAGCGTTAATAGGCTAAGTGTGTATTTGTGAGAGTACATCTAAGACGCCACAGTGATGTTACTGTACCAGCAGTCACACAAATGCTTCTGATTTAATCATAAAGTTCATGCGTGGAGCTCTCTTCTGCTTAACTTTCCATTTTTTAATCATTTTTGACAAGGTATTGAGTATTTTGAACGATTCACTATTGAGTATTTAACCCAACACAGACTCACACAGTAAAAAGGCTGACCGTAAGCGACATCTTGTGGATTTGTACTGCCACTGCATCCTGTGATAAAGGAACACTTTTCCACAGTGGTTGCGGTGTTTGTTACATTTTGTACGATTGAATCTGACTGGATTCAGTAAAATCCAAGACAAATAGTTTCCACTTTACTAATGAACTAATTAGTAATTAAATTGTTATATCGGAGTGCCAAACTACTCAACCAAACTATAACTCACATTAGATAGGAGTGTATGCAGTGAAGTATGTAACACTGTATGGAGTTAAAGCTTCTAAAGGTTTACATGTATGTAGATCAAAACAT
Organism: Genypterus blacodes; assembly: GCF_046128005.1. Lineage (NCBI taxonomy): Eukaryota > Metazoa > Chordata > Actinopteri > Ophidiiformes > Ophidiidae > Genypterus > Genypterus blacodes. The sequence continues at coordinate 506,474 of NW_027466908.1, read as the reverse complement.
TTTTAAATGCAAAAGCAGCTTTGAAGTACATACAAATAAAGATTATCATCAAACTAGCACAAATATATAAGCCCTTGTAGTAGCTTGAGTGTAGTGAAACACTTGACTGACAGCAGCTGGGCTGGAGGTTAACTGAGTCCTGGTCCACCTGTGATCCAGCAGTGATCCAGAGGGGCGTTAGTGCTAATGATGTGAGTACAGGCGACTTACTACTGTATTATGAGCTCGTGGGCTTTGGGATTCTAAATGGGTCCCACTCAAAGGGTTCCTCTCCCACTCATAAAACAGTGAGTAAGGACTGGCAGGCCTAACTACTACTTAGTGAACACGAGCTCTTCAAAGAGGCCGGGATGTGGTTTTCAGCCTATAAAAAGACCAAAAGCTTCCAAACTGGGACGCTCAAAGCCTTTTAATGGGACAGACAGTGTGGCGGCCTCACCGACAGAGGGCGCTGTGGCCTCGCGTAAAGAACAACCTGCCGCCTCGCCTCTGCTTACCATTAGGAATAATCCCTCTCTCAAGGTTCAGAAACTTCATTGTCCATTCAATCCGAATTCCTGGTAACTAACATAACACGGAACATGTGCAGTGAAAAACGATATGTTAAAAGCTTAACAGCTTGCAGAAGGCGCCCAGGGCCTGTGGTTCAGGTCAAATTATGAGTTTGAAGCAAAACGCTGAATCTTCTTGTGACCCGACTCTATTGACTTAAAAATGTGTGTGTGTGTGTGTGTGTGTTTGACGTTACTCACACCTGGAGTGTTGCAGCGACCTTGCGGGCGAGACAGGGGAGGTTTTTTAATGTGTGTCTCATTCCTGCTCTGTTTCTGTGTGTAACCAAACACCTCTGCTGCTCCTATTGTCTTATCTGAGATTGAGGAGGGAAAGAACTGGCAGGTGTTCTCGCCCTCAGGCTACAGACTTCAGAAATGAGCAAAATAGAGGGTGGGTGTCCAAATGAAAGGGAACACGCATGCATGTATACATACACAGACACACAGACACACAGACACGCATACGCACAGCAACACACACACACACACGCACGAGCTCATATCTTAGCATTCACACACGCACACACACACAGACACACACATCTGAGTGTGTTGCAAGATCACACAGCCGGTGCTGTTACATGCAGTGTAAACATGTCTGAGGGTGTGTATTAAATACTCTTTACAGAGGACTGGGTAAGCTCTGGGAGAGACTGGGAGAGAAAACAAACAAACCCACAGGGTTGCCGAGAGGGGAGGTGAGGGGCCGAGGGAGGCCTCTCCCAGTGTAATTCAAGTTCAATAACTGACCTTTGACCTGGCTCTCACTCAGGTTACACAGCTCTGGTGAGACAGATTATGGGCACAGTTACCTCACAGCTGTGGATACTATACACCTCTACAGAAGCTTCACACACACCCACACCCTCACACACACACACACACACACACAGAGTACCAAAACACAAAAAGGTCAGTGGTGAATGTCAACAATCAAGTGAGTATTCTTGAATATCAAATGGAAACCTGGATGACAGCTCCCTGATCTGCATACCTTCTGGGATGATGTAAAGAAACCGGGACCACACAGAGCCCCTTTCACGGCAAAGGAAGTGGCAGACGTGGCTCACCTGCGTCGCTCCAGCTGGGCCGGTTTCACCCTGCGTCAGAACAAACTCATTAAGTACACGTCAAAGCCATCAGAGAGAGAGAAAACACCGCCGCTGACCAACACGCCTCAGCCTTCATCTTACACCCAGAAGCTGAAAATGCAAACTAACTGTGAAAGTTTGTATTTTCCTCTTAAGGTGGATCGTTTGCGTTCAGTGAGATGAAAGTTGCCGGATGAAAAGGGTGACGCGAACTGAGCCATATGACCTCCAGCTGTCTGTATTTAGGATGTAATTGCCTGTAAAGTGCAGGTGATCAGGTGTGTGAATCATGATTTAGATTCTTTATTTGCTCTCATTTGCAGTTTCTTTCTGAAATTTGCTCGATTCTTGTTCAATGAACACAAAGCTGGCGAGTTGAAGACACTGAACATCACTGACTATCAAAGCTTCATGACTAAAAAAAGCTTCTGTCTTACTAAATGTCTCCTGGTAGATGGATGTTGCTTTCATTTTGTTGCTTTCTTTACATAATTCTCCTTGTAAATGTAAAAGTAAGGAAATACATGAATAATAAAGAAACTAAACTCAACCTAAAGTCTAATATCAAACCTTCTTCCTGCTTTTCTTTGTTCGTTTATTCAGACGTCTCCATGTGCCACATGGATCCAGGTTCTGTAAACCTCCAGATGAGGCCAGTGGAAGGGCTGGAGATGCCACGGCTGTGGCCACAGCCTCTAAAAATGGTTCCCATCCCATGCTGTGTTAGCATAACCACGGTCACATGTTTGCGGGAGAAACTGAATGAGTAAGAAAGAGACAGGGAGGGAGAGCGGGAGAGAGACAGAGTGAGAAAAAGAGAGAGAGGGGGAGAGAGAGAGAGAGAGAGAGAGATAGAGAGGGAGAGATGGAGGGAGAAAGAGAGAGAATGAGAGAGAGAGAGAGAGGGAGAAAGAGAGAGAGATGGAGTGAGAAAAAGAGAGAGAGAGGGAGAAAGAGAGCGAGGGAGAGAGAGAGAAAGAGGGGGAGAGAGACAGAATGAGAAAAAGAGAGGGGTGGAGAGAGAGAGACAGGGAGGGAGGGAGGGAGGGAGGGAGCGAGAGACAGGGAGGGAGGGAGGGAGAGAGAGAGACAGACAGGGAGGGAGGGATGGAGAGAGAGAGAGACAGGGAGAGAGAGAGAGAGAGAGAGAGAGAGAGAGGGAGAGAGCTGTAGCTACTACAGTTCTGGGCAATAAGAATACTGAATGACGAAGAAGAATGTTGCTAGTACATTGATTGAGTGATTGATAATCTTCCTCCCTGCTGCTTAGCGATATAAGCTCAGCACAGATGTGTGTGTGTGTGTGTGTGGTGCAACAGTAGATGGGGCTGCAGGTCTGTAACACTCCAGAGAGAATTCGATTATTTAACCCAATCAGTCAACTTTTCTCTTTCTTTCTCTCCGTCTTCTTTTCTTTCTCTTTTTGCTTTTCCAAAAACGTCCCCGAGGACCTAACATCGACAAAACCAACACAGAACGGGGAGTTGACCAACATATGGAGTGTCAAGGTCTTGTCAGAACGGCCCTAAATGTGCATCATTACGGCGTATCCTCTGGGGAGCTGCTGGGCTTAACTCAAACCTTCTCTGCACAGCTGGAGCTGGAGTTGAGGCTCAGTGCCGCGGAGGAAAAACGCATCACGTCTCCGCCGACATCGATTGTTCTCATCTTTAAGTTACACAATGTCATTGATTTAAAAGAGAACACGACGTCTGCGGACAAAAGCAAAAGGCATCATTGTGTCCAAATGAGAAGCAGGATTTATGAGCCCTCCGCTCCTCCTACTGTGACTTAACCATTTAGCGTGTTTGTTGTAAGTAGATCTGCCAATCAGCGAGGCACAAAGGCTCTATTGTGGGCCGCTCTGCCGTGGCACAGCTCCAGCCGGGGCGTCAAACTCCTGTCTGCTCTGATAGCAATCTGCAGCTAAAGCCCCTCTCCCAATCCCTACACGCAGCAGCGACCCGGCGCTGACTAAGCCCGGGTCGCACCGAGATGCTGATCTAAGGTCGGTTTGCGCTCCCCCTCTCCCCCCCGCAAACGCTCTTTCGACAGAGGCTTATGCGGAGCGGTAAGCTGGTCATAGGTCCGTGCCTAAGGCCAGGTGTGGAGTAAGGGATCAGGCTTTGTGCTGCGGCCCGAGCCTTTTCCCCCCTTCAAGTGGGGCCTTAAATCCTTTTAAAAGAAAGAAAATGTTGATGTTTACATCCTCGCCGTGACCCCCTCTTGGCCTCTGCGCCGGAGCATTCCTGCCATAGCTGTGACATCTCGCTAAGCTGTAGGACACCAGGGGGAGAGAGAGAAAACAACGCTTAATCACAGCCACAGGGCACCTCCATGATAACAAAGCAACCCCTTAACCCCTCTCTGTTTGTGTGTGTTCCTTAGTGCATGTGTGTGTGTGTTTCTTTGCGTACGGTCGCTCGGACGCGTCTGTGTGCGAGGATTTGTCGAAATCGCCTCCTTGCCCTCAGATTCAGGGGCCGCTGAGCTTTAATTGGGCGTGAGTCACCTGTCTCATTTTCTCTGTTTCTCATTTTTGGGTTTGGGCAGGAATCCCGTTAGGATAATCGCACGTAATTCCACACACAGTCTCATTTACTGTACACCTGGTGGGGGGATTCCCAACTCCTGTTCCTCTAATGTGAGTCAATGGAGCAGCGTCGACACAGAGGTCACACAGGAAGAGAGGATCACCAACAGGGCATAAAGTCCTGATAGAGTTTTCACACAGTTTCTGCTTTACACGGAGTCGTGGGAAGCTGGCAGAAGGGTCGAGAGCTGCGTCATCCAAGGTCTAACCGTGACTTCTGCTCCTTCACTCCCAGATCGAGTGAGACGGGATCAAATCCACTTAAAGTTACAACCATAACATGTAACCAGTGAGCACGACTTACTGCAGAATACGTTGCTACCGTCTGATTGCAATGGCTTCTGGGTAAATGCACGGCAGGTAAGGAAACACCTCATTCCATTTCTCGGCCACATTCGTCCTCTTGAACGCGGCTCCCCAATCGGAGCATCCCGCTCTCTACGCCCTCCCCATAATAACACATCAATCAAATGCTTGAATCAAATACAGGCATGTTTCCAGTCCTCACAATCCGTCTCTGAGGCGCAGCAGAGGAGCAGCGAGTGAAGTGAACGCTGGCTGACGGCTGTGGCCACAGGCTGCAGAGCTGGAGGAGACAGGTCAACGCAGGTCAACCAAGTCCAGCTAAACAAACACACACTATCAAAGAGGAAATTTCCTGTCCAATCTGCAGGCTTTTTCTTCACAGTTAGTGACATTGGCCAGATGATCCCCAAAGGGTGAGACAGGAGGCGCACGGAGGGATCGACAGGACTACGCAAAAACGTCATTCAGTCACCTAAATGTACACGCTCAACATAAGGTTTATTCTTCTTTCTGGTCGTTGCTTAGGGACAGAAAATACCACAACCAAACTTCGCATTCCAGGTGTTTATGCTCAATTAGGATTTTTGGATTCAGATCTGAACCTTTTTGGTTAGTTGCTTTAAAAAAAATTATAGTTTGACTGATACGACCTGGATTTAATAAAAAAAAAAAAATTCATTATGTAGGCAATAAATAAAGATTTGAGACACTTTAGCCTGAAATTTAAACCGGTAAATGCAAAGAGACTCAAACTCTTCAAAACTCTGATTCCCATTTTGTCTTTTTTTGATCTCTGAATGTTCTCGCCCAAGCACTTCTTCTTTTTTCTCCTCGTCTCACGTTTTCATCTCATGCAACCTGGGACGCGGCAGGAGCGTCACACAGTAATTAACCGCCAGTGAGGGTTTGGCTGCGGAGGCTCGCAACGTTTCAAATTGCTTCCCAGCCATAATTCCTCCATCCTCTTTGACTCAATTACCTGTCACCTCGCTAGACAAAGAGACACTATGGAGGACATTGCTTATGCAGACATACACGGACGTATTTACACACACTCACACACACACACACAGAAAATACAATAGTTCTCATGGTTGCTAGGCGCAGTAGTAATTTATGGCGGGATAGGGTTGCAGGCTTAGCGCTGCATCAGTGTCTCCCTACCAGGTGATGAGCGTCTGCTGCTTCTCCTCTAACCCGTGGAAACACAGCCCTCCTGTACAACCCAACTGAACCCAATACAAAGTCAAAACATCCGCTTTGTTGAGCTCATAATGTGACGTATTGAGTAAACAGTGTCAGCGAGGCGTCCGCATAATGTTTAAACTGCATTCTGTAGTGTTGTGTTGTTTGCACTGCATGTAGCCATTTAAAGGAATTGACTATCGTTTTCGTCGCACCAATGTTGACGGATTAGTCCAGTTTTTACATGGGAGTTAAAATAAATGTATGGAAAAAGCACCAATCACACCAATAAACCACAAAGGATGTTATGATCAATCAATTCCCGCTATTTACATCTTGGCAATTTGAATTTACTGCTGATTCATGTAGCAGCATGACATAGCTAGCTAGAAACTACGCCCTGAAAGACGTCTCACACACTGTCGCATTTTTTAAAAACAAAAAGGTGAAGCACTTTGTCAACGTGTGTGTGTGTGTGTTGTTGTGTATGTTGTTCAGGTTGCGTTTGCCGGTGCAGTGCCACTTTGTCTACGCATGTCTGTATACGGCAGTTTGTGTGAGTATAAGCGACCGTGTGAATGTGTGTTCAATTTCTATGAATGTATGGCCTGTGTGTGTGTGTGTGTGTGTGTGTGTGTGTGTGTGTGTGTGTGTGTGTGTGTGTGTGTGTGTGTGTGTGTGTGTGTCACTGAGTGGACCTCCCCCGCCACACTGCAGAGATTTTTCATCACATGAAAGCCAACAGGGGGTGGTATGCATGCAGGGCGAGTCACTTCCATCTGCCCTGTCCACTTAAATTAGTGGGGCCTCGCATCCAGCAGCATCTGGTTCCAATATGGAGCCAGGCGGAAGGGTGGGTGCCTCACTGTGCGGCGGAAAATACAGCCTACTGTACCTTTAAATAGCCCTCAGGAGGCTCGGGACGGATGCTGGCCCTATCGCCCGATCCCCAGATTCTTTGTATCTGGCCTAACACTTCTTCCCTTTGAAAGAGGACAAATGTACAATTAGGCAGGAATGCCTGTAATGCTGCTTTTTCCCCAGCGTGTTTTCACAGAGCGGGCCATAGCGACCGGCGAGACGTTTACGCGCCGCCGACCTCCTTTTACCGCCATGCACCGCCTGACCCGGCCCGGACTGGGTTAGCTCCGGTGCTGTTTGGGTTAGACTGGTGTTGTTCTGGTTCTACAGTATTTTGCCGAGCCAGGTCTCTGTCAGCGCTGCTCTGCGGCACAAGCCTGTAAGGATCCCTCCTCCTCCTCCTCCTCCTCCTCCTCTTCTTTCCCTGGATCAGAGGCACTCCAGAGCTCACCCATAATTCAAAGGTTTCCATCTCGACCATAATTCACACAGCGCTCTACCCTAACTAAAGGGGCCGTCTGTAACTACGGTGATTGCATGTTTGTCAAACGAATTGTCAGCAGACTCTGGAGGAGGAAGAGCGAAAGAGCCAGAGAGAAGAGGAGCACATGCGCACACATGGGGATGTCCACTGCAGTATCATGTGAGGCCTGTAGGATCTGGATCCTGAACTCAACATGACAACAAAGACGCATGCATGTAGTGCAGAGTGAGCAGGTGGAGAGGCTGCATCCATATACATTGATTATCAGGGTCAATAGAGGGTTCAGTACTTTGACTTCAATAGTGACTGATAAATATCTGTATAAGTAAACAGAGCTAAAAGTTACAGAAACCTAGAAAGAACAATATCAGAGAGATCTTTGTTCCTGTGTCAGACCTTCATTGATCAGAAATGTGACGCACTGATCAATATCTTCCTCCTCCTCCTCCTCTCCTGCCACTGCTGAAGGATGATAACTCCAGCAAGTGGCTCCAATATCGGCATATTTTTGGGGAAGGTTTCATTTTCTCCTCATCTTGGGTAAACAAACATCTGATGTACAACCACAACAACAACAACAACAGGAGGAAAAATAGAAAGCCAGAAATACAAGAGATAAAATACAGAAACATGTCCACTATACAGACTCACAAATTGTCTCAGGAGCCCTCTGAAGCCCCCCCTCTGTGTGTGTGTGTGTGTGTGTGTGATTCCATCAGCCCGGCGAGGGAGGAGAACATGGAGCGAGAAACACAGTGCGATCAGATAAGACCGACGACAGCGGCAGAGAGAATCGATGACAAACCTCTGACAGCTTTGGCCCAAGTCTTCAGACCGGGCCGGCGCTGCTGAAATGTAGATCGCAGTGTGCCTCCAACACACACACACACACACACACACACACACACACACACACACACACACACACACACACACACACACACACACAGAGGTCCGCAGATACTTGTTTAATGTGTGAGTGATTACTTGGCAAACCACAGAAATGTCTGGGTACCCATGTCAGAGCAAAGGCAGAGACGTCCATCAGAACACTCTGGACGCTCTGGCTTTACCTCTGTGTGTCTCAGTGTTCACATGTGGTTACAAAAGCCTCGCCCTTTGACCTCACGAGTTGGAGTGCACGCGTTGAGCGCAGAGCAACAATCCAAAGGGCAATCGCCAAAAACAGCGAGCGGAGCCTCTGAATATCGCTGACCGGCTTCGCCCTGGACGTAAACCAGCGCGGCCCTGCAGGTCGTCTCTTTATGAATTTGCGACTTCCTCTTTTCCCTCCTTACATCCTTGGTTCAGAGGTCAAGAGGATCTGTCAGCGGTGACAGAGAGGATTATGGGTGTAGGCATTCCATTGGCAGTGATTACCGCCCTCATTCAGCACCCGCTCCTCTCTCTCCCTCTCATCCTCTGTCCTTCTGTCTCTTCTCTCTCTCCTCCTCTGACAGCCTAAGAAGCCATTAGTGTCACATTAGCGATAACAAGAGTGTAATTCTTGTTTATGCCAAAGTTGGCGCTGACTCGTTGTTTTTAAGCGGGCAAAGGATTTCTTTGACTTTCTTTGACTTCATTCTTTTTCCAGGCTCATCCCAACGTTTTGGGATGCAGAGGCACGGCTCATGTGTACGTTAGCTACACAACCTAAACTTCCAGAGTGACGTTTGAAAATGTTCCTGCCTGTTGGAAAATGAAACGTGCTGCTGAGACCAAAGTTTAAAGCTCACATGAAATAAGTGACTCATAGGTTAATCAGATTTTTCCTCCATGTAAATATGTGGCCAACAGATGAACTGAGACCAGGCCATCTTCATTCACATGCAAGTATAAATCATTAAGTTCATGTAATCGCTTCGTTTCCATCGGGACGTTTCAAACCATATCTTTCGGAATTCTGCAATTTTCCCAGAAGGTTTTCCGTGCCTGATTTCCAGGTCTGGAAGATGTGATTGACTTAATTCTACAACTTTTCCAGGATTTCCACAAGCATAAGACCCCCGATGTGTCTCCGGCCTGGTCTTTGTCGGCAGCTGTCCCCAGAACTAAACTAGTCCACATTCCTGTTCCGTTACAATCCCGCTTTCCTAATGTGACGCTAAGAGCGAAGGGAAAATGAGCGCCAGGAGCAATGTGAGGTTTGGACCCCTGCACCAGAACCCCAGCCCAGTAGGATTCCTCACATTCCAGCCCGTGCTGGAGCTGGAGCTGGTAACAGATCTGAGCAGGCCTGCTGGGCTCAGCGCAATGTGGATCGTCCTCCTCCTCCTCCTCCTGGGCTCTCTGCGACAGAGCGTCAGTGCCTCGGCTAAGGAAAATATCCAGAAAGAGAGAGTTTGAACAGTTGGAGAATAAAGCTGGATTTGAGTGATAACGATCTGAGACAGTGGTTCCAACGCACAATGGTTCCAACGTCCAAATACTTTCCCACAATTCAAGACTAAACAATATTCAGACTTTTTAATATTTTTCCAACGGTGGCGCTAACACATTTTCCTCATAGGGACACCTTCCTTCCTTCCTTCCTTCCTTCCTTCCTTCCTACCTTCCTGCAAGCAGCTCCAGGTGGTGACTCTCCCTCCCTCCCTCCCTCCATCCTCTCTTCCATCCGAACCAGCACATTTCTTCCCCACTTTCCGACGTTCCCCCGGCTTCCCCTCACGCAACTGCAACAGGATCTAGTGCGTTTACATGACGGCCGAGCGAGCGAGCGAGGGAGCGAGGGGCTGAGTGTTTTGACAGTAATGCAGGGGACACTTGTTTACATAACCTTACGGGTCACGCTGCAGTTTAGCAGGGAATGAATGACTTCATTTTTAGGGCTTAAATTAAAGGGTTCCTCCTCTCTTGAACTTAAAACAGATTTGTGCACGCTGTGGAATGAACAAAGTACTCAGTCACGCTCACAGCGCAGACCTTCTCCTCTGACTGCAACTATAAAACAAACAGGGGCAAAGAATCGCAGTGATGACAAGAATGCAGCACAGAGCGACTCCTCAGTTTGCACACGTTTGCGTACGGATGACAGCTGGCAGCGTTCCTCTCTGTCCTCTTTGTTAACTGAGGATTTGCTCATGTTTCATACGCATTGTAAGAGAAAATCTTTCATTGGCCCTGACGTGGTGTCAGTTTCTTCAACAGTTATTGGGCTTTGCCATATTCGGGGGGGAAATTGCTACCTTATGCGCCTTTAAAAAAACCCACAGAGTTTTGAATGGGAGCTTTTAAAAAGGGGGTAGTGTTTCATTTAGAGTTGGTGGTCATTTTAGCGATGCCATTTTACCGCCGGGGAGCCTTGGAACCATTTACACTCACACATGGCATCAAGGCCTACTGCTGTGGCGAAGTGATCAAGTGCTGTGGAGATGCCTGGACACCATGAGAAGACAAATTAGAGCCCATCTCTCTCCCAAACTCCCCGCAACACCAAAAGCGCTGGGAGCAGCAGGAGCGGCAGGAGCACGTTCTCCCGGCGCCCGCTCGCTCCAGCCTTTCATGCCGCCCGCTCGTCAAAGGAGAATTGATTAAAGGCCCTTTTTAAATGACTTCCGTTTCAGAGCTATTATTTCCCAATAACCAAAGCAGAGCAGATTGAGATCAGCGGTCTAATCTGTTGTTTCCCTCTCCTCCTTATTGGTGTTTTTGTTCGAGCCCGGCGAAAAAGAGCTCACCCCATTTTTCCTGTCAGTCATCGGGTTGTAATACCGGGGCTCACGGCTGTAACTTTAGACCGCTCCGGCACTCACGCACGGGCCGGAGTGAAACGAGTCACTCTGCAAAAACCCTCTGACAAATAAGCCACGCCACAAAGAGCCTGGAACTCTGCCGCCCGGGGGAAAAATGCTTTGAAGCTGCAGTAAGAAAGGAGGGCTTCTTCGGCTGCGGCTGAACTCGCTACAAGAGAAGGTAACAGCCATCTTCAGAACAACAGACGTCCTTCAAACCCTGTGGCCTCCAAACTGGAACACGCCTGCCGACCTGCAGGTCAGCGTGGAGCCTTTACTCGCTTACTGTGCTCAGAAGCATTTGACAGATTAAAGCATTTACATGGACGGAACAAACAGGATTCAGATCTCAGAGTAGATACTAGTGTGTTGACATGGGCTGAGTTTGTATTAGGGTACATGTAAACATACAGGCCACACCCAGCAGAGAGACGACGGGGGAGACATGAGGATATGTTCAGTGTGCGTCACCAAAAGCACCTAACAGTGTCCGTCCTTCCTCTGAGCTCTTATCACCGTGCACCATCTCCCCTCACCTTCAGACATTCCTGTAAACACCTGCTTTTATCTCTCCTCTGCATCTGTGTGGGTAAATACCACCCATTCTTCTTCGCTTATGTACAGACAAGATCTCCACCAAGCAACCTGCGGACAGTTATTCCTCTCCTGTAGCCACGCATCACATCTCCCCCTCCAGATGAAACGCAGACTGGCTGACTCTCCAGGGGGGGGAAACCCATTGTAAAAGAAGAGCGCATTCAGGTGAGAAATGTGCGGTTTTGGCACACAAAAGTTACATTCATCCAGGTGGTCCCAGACGCTCTATCCAAACAGAGCTCTTTGGATTGAGCGGCATCAAGATTGTGTAAAAACAATGGCACGGCGTTGCACGTATCTCTGGGCTTTAATGATTAATCTGATCGAGCCAACTTTCATCTGTCGACGCCAATGTTCTCGCAGCTCTTTTGACTTGTCATCTGGACAAGTAATAACAAGAGCTGTTGTGTCTCTCGGCGGCCCGGCGATCACCTTTACACACGCAGAGACGCCTTCTTCTCAGACGCTTCTGATGTGCCGCCCTGAGATTTATGATGAATCTACCTGTCTGTGTGCAGCCCTGTGTCGTTAGGGTTTGGCACCGCTGCGTGTGCGGCATTTGCAAAAGCACACAGATCCATTTGAAAAAGCGAGATTTACATTAAAGCGAGCCCTCTAATTGCGACTTTAAGGTGCCGTGAGACAATTTGAAGCGTTTCAAGTTCGTATCCAGGAGCTGCCTTTTAATATGCAGCATTTCTCACACACACACACACACACACACACACACACACACACACACACACACACACACACACACACACACACACACACACACACACTCTTTCATTATGGCCTGGATTGGCGGCTTAGCACTCACTTTTCACTCATTCCTGTGCCGGCTCTGTGCCTGCTCTCTCTCACCTACGTCTGCTTCATGCAACTCCTGCCTGACGTGTCCCGCTTGCTACGCGAGTCACCAATTGACCGAAGGTAAACGTAAACCCTGAGCCCCCTGGGCCGCTGAGGCGTGAGATGTGACTTTCTTCCCCAAAATGCTGCTTTCAGCATTGATTTCAAGCGTCAAAGCGGCAGCGTGTTTCTACCCGGGAACCCACAGATGACTTCTTGAATGGTTAAACAAAGCTGGCTTTTGTGCCTTGGTTCTGGGAGGCCGCTCACTCTTGTCATGTACATGTGAAATTAATTAGGAGGAAATACTAAAACACTTGGGTGGAAATTGCTTTTCACCAGATGTTCTACACATGAGGATCAATTTAGTATTCTTAGCATAGCAAAATGACTACATAAGTTCATTGCTTACCTCTTTGATGAAAGCCAATCTGTCACTCATGGCACATAAAAAGAAGTCAGGGTTCTATGCTACTGTTTGTTCCACTTTATGGAGTCTTAGGTAATGTGATTACTTAACCAGGTTAGGAAAATAGAATGTTTCATTCTAGGGTAAAATTCGACATACTGACAAGAGGCCCAGTGTTCCTCAATGATCCATGCATAAACCCGACCAGTGGGCTTTCCCCTGCGCTTTGCCCCAAAGACCGAGAGGCCAAATAATCACAGATAAATCACTGTCGGATGTGAGATAACCATCGTAACAGAGGTGTTTAGGTAAGTCTGCAGCTGACATCTCCGGGATCTGCCTGTGTTTTGGGATGAAGCAGCCTTCATCCTCCTGTGTTTGTGCTGCTGCGGCCAAACTCCACGACATGGATATAAAAAGATCAAAGGCCCAGCGTGGAATGACAAGGCACGACGCGAGATGAATGGGGAGATCTGAGAGGCTCCTCTCTCGCCTTCCGTTTACACTGCCCTGCTCTGCTGCACAATGTCAGAGACGTGTGAAGAACAAGAGAAACTACAGCGGCGCAGCTCGCGACCGTGCCACCCGGGCTAACGCTCGTGTCACACAGCGCCGCAGGGAACAAAGATGTCAACAAACTACACAAAACGCACATTCGGTCTTGGATGATACTCAAATGATTGACAAACTTTTATGATTTGGGAAAACAATATCACCGTTTCCTCAGAAATTGTTTGGGTATGACCTTTGACCCTGAAACGTTTGTGTGTTTCCATGGCCCATAACGTGAAGCAGCTGAGATGTACATGCAGGGCGTTGTGAGGCTAAATAGAACCTGAAGAAAATAGATTTTACAAGGCGTTATAGCTTTTATAGCGGTTCTATTTGGGAATCTACAACATACTGTACATGTAGCTTTTATTGTGGCGTGCCTCACCTTTACCTTTGTGGGGATCCATTCAAAGACCTACAGACCTGGTAAGTGAACGCCACACATCTCCAAAACGCTTCGAATTGCAAAATAACACTGCCAGTGACCTAAACAAGCCGTATATACAGAGTGGACCTGAGCAGACGACCCTCTGGGACGTGATGAGCCGTCGAGCCGTCTGCAGCGATGTGAGCGCACAGTCCAACACAGCAGCTCCCCTCGTAGCTTCTGTTACTCGGTGTATATTCAAGAGAATCCAAGCCATCTGGACTCTGTTTATTGTATTACAAATGACACATAATGGTAATCTGGCATGTGATGAGAGAAGGTGAATTACAGACGGGGGGGCATGAGGCGGGTATTAACCTTCATTTGATTTCCTTTAAGAGGACGGTTTAATTTAAGGGCCACATTTTATCTACCTGATTATTCATTACGCCGAGCTTGCCCATAACTGCACCGAAACGGGGATAAACAGAGGAAACCGCCAATTAAATGGCATTCCAGGGGAAGATTGGGGGGCTCGCTGTATACAGAACAGTTAGTTTAGTGACATAAATATTTACACAAACTGCCACGAATTAAGACAAATGTTACCAGGAAATAGGCAACACTGTGAGGGGCCAGCATGAGGGTTCGCTCCACATTTATTGGCCTGTGTGTGGAGTCCAGTCTGTTGTGGGGGGGGTTTTCTCCTTTTGAAATTGAAACAGGACAACGTCGCATCCTGGCAGTAAATCATCCCGGGTCGGGCCGCCGCGCTTCGCTTTCAAAGACGTTCGAAAAGCTTAGAGCAGACGGACAGACACAGACGTTTACAGCAAATACTAACACGGATCATGTATCGCACGCAGATGGACAGACAGAGAGAGAGACAGAGAGAGAGAGAGAGAGAGAGAGAGAGAGAGAGAGAGAGAGAGAGAGAGAGAGAGAGAGGTGGGCGGAGATATGAATAGTTGCATCAGACTGCTGCTGGTTGAAGTTAAAGATACATACTGCATGCCCAGGGAGTGGATGTCAGTTAAATGTTTATACAGCTGCTCTGAAGATTATTATTATCATGAAACCGCACAGCTATAATGTCATTCTGTGGAAGCCAGAGTACAATCAGGTCCTCCTCCCTATAGCTGCGCTTGCTACCTCTCTCTCTCCCCCCGCCAGAGCAGCCTCCGGGCTGTACGGCTGGAATCAGACTCAGCACGACACTGTGATAATGAAACGTGACAATGAAATGGGTTTATTCCAGACTAAGGCTGTGTGTGTGTGTGTGTGTGTGTGTGTGTGTGTGTGTGTGTGTGTGTGTGCGTGTTTGTGTGTGTGTGTGTGTGTGCGTGCGTTTAGCTGCAGCTGAATGGACGGTGCAGATGTGTGAGTTTTTTTTTTTATGCTATGCCACAATTGCAACGGGTAGGAAACCGTAAATGTTTCAATAAATTGTGTAAATGTCAAATGGAAGGTGAAGAGAACTAAATAGAATAAAAGATGTATCGTAAAAACTATTGCTTAGAGGCACGTTAAATAAAGTTAGGAAACTCGATTCAGATTGACTTTCATTGATTCGAAATAAGATTTTAACCCTCTCCTGACGTTTTGGCGCACAGGTGGCAGATGGAGTCCCCCTCTGTGCAGCAGTGACTCCTACTGGTCGGTTGGGTCACGGCGTCCATGCCCCTTGTCTTTGCCTTCCATGTGTATCTATATAAGCAGAAACTTTGGACAGATTATTTGGTCTAACGTGGCAAAAACGCACATCAACAGCACCACAAGAGTTCCAACTAATGCGTTCACATCCACACAAACCCAGATTGAGGCTCTGACGTCATTACGCGCTCATGTAATAAGATGTTGGGATGTTTAATATTAGATTAAATCGACCTCACAAGGTGCTGTGATCTCATTATGTTGAAACAGTTCTTGGGAAAGTTATAAACATTTAAACATGGCAGCTTTGTTGATGGTATAAGATACATCTCGCATTAACAGCGTGTGTTTGTCTGTGTGTGTCCGTACCCGCGTGAAGGTCACAAACACTCGCACCAGGATGTTTCTGTTTGTCTCTGTAGTTTGTTGAACCTTTGCTTGACATGTAACAGCACGAACAGGCTTTGCGTTACGCGCAAGATCCTGTAAAACGCATATTTGTCACGTCCGTATACGCTGGATCGCAGACGCTGCAGCTCTGCCAGGAGGAAAATCAAGCAATTTGTACAGGCAGTTATTTTATTAGAATTAAATTAACAAGCACTAACATAAACCCGCCCGTCCTCTCTCATGTATGGAGGCCTGCTAAGTGTTTTCCTTCCTTCCTCAGCCTGTAAACAGCTGCTTGTGCTTAAGCGGTAAAATGTAAATCTCGACGCTGGCTGTTTACGTAGCCCAAGCTTCTAATCATGCAGACGTATAATTGAGTGACGCGTGGTGTCTTTATGAGTGGAGCTGCATTCAAAGGGCAGATCCCTGTATTTATGTCTCTCTCTCTCTCTCTCTCTCTCTCTAAAATGGAAGTAGCTGCCTCTCATCTCTGCTGCTCTGCTAAATGGAGCATGTGTTTATGTGATTCCTATTGTAAGTTGTTAAAGCGTGAGGGTCCATATGGAGCTAAAAGCTTTCATGTTTCAAACTGCTATGCTGGGATTTTATAGCTGTAAGAAAAACTCCTAAAAACACAATTTTACTTTCCTGACTTTGTGGACTTAGACTGGGTCACAGGCATGTTTTGATGACAGTTGTAGCATACTGGAGATATTTGATGTTCACTTCCCGGGTCCATACGTCCTGCGTTCCAGTCCCTATGCTTTAGAATAGACCACCCTGGATCCATGAACACATGTTAAAGCTTCTCAAAGCTCCCCGAAGTTAGAAGTTGAGTAAGATACCCTGGAACCCTAGAACCTCTCTATGTGTTCATGGATCTCTATCCTATAGTAGCTGTGACCTTTGACCCTGAACCCTCTGTATGTTGTTATGGATCTCTAGTCTATCGTGGCGTCCATACCTTCTCCCTGCACTGTTGAAGAAATAGCAACATGGATCCAGCCCTGAACGCCAAATATCTCCAGAATGCTATAATTCACAGTTCGAACATAAATCTCCTGAAAATCCCAACCTTTTGTATCACTTTAAGCACCAGTAAGAGACCATGAAGACCTGTGGCAGCATTTAACGAGAGCTGCGGAACAGGTTTAAACAAAAGTCAGCCAAAAGTTGTGATCTATAGGAACGATATCGATAATTACAGGCTGAAGGTCTGGATGAAGGTCTAACCCTCAGTGCCTGATCAAAGCGCCCTCCTGCTCTATAGTCACAGGAAATCAAAAACACAAACAAATAAATCGCGTGCCAATTTGCTAAATTACGCACGGCGACCAACCTCAACGCGCTCCTCAATATTTGAAACATGCGAGCCCGGTTTGGACCCTCTCCTGTGATCTCAACGAGGCCGTATAATCTGGAGGTGGACTTGTTGCTCAAATTAGTGGGTAGAGAAGCGTGCCACATGTTCAGTATCCATAAATATTGACTCTGGCTTTCTTGCTGGCCGTCTCTGACCTTGGTGGGTTTCCATTTCGGGACCGACCTATATGAAATGTGTCCCGTTTCCCCACAATCTCTTTCATGCGCCCGAACACACGTGCTCCGCGTGGCCCGCCAGTCGTGCTTCTCCTGTCAAACACATGTCAGCTGATGAAGTTTACTGGTTTCCAAATTAAAAAGACAGCTTTGCTCAACCGTTGAATTAGGAGCTGAGACACGGCAACAAATTGGTCCCCGGGTTTCTTCCGAGCAGAGATCTCAGAAGATGATCTGGTGTTGGGCGTTTAAAGGCTACATCTGTGCGGAGGCCCAGGAATGCGGGGGCCCGTGTCTCGCCAAGTCGCTGTTAACAGCAGGTGAAAGGCTAATGGTTGGATCTGCAGTGTCATCTCGGGGCTTCGTCTACCCCCTGACTCCTGGAATGTACGTGATGACAAGAGAAAGCCGCGGCGTCCACATCCAGCACCACCGCACGAACGCACGCACGCATACTTTCGTGGAAAAACCTTAACACAAACACGGAGACGCACGCACCCAAAAACCGTATGTACACGTGGACAGAGTGACGTGCAAAGGAAGGAGAACGCACAGGAGTTTAACAGAGGACAATCATTCATGTCTGCTCCTCTTCCTCGGCATCCACGCAAAACAACAAAACACATAATATCCTGATCTCACCCAAATGCCCTCAGATATTCCCCTTTATGAATAGATTCATAGTATTCAGTATGACCCATTGTTCTTCCTTTGGGGGATTTTCCATACAAGTAAGAGATACATCTATTAGCTGAGTGATGATGGTGACGGGAATATACCTGTGAAAGAATCTAAGTTAAAAAATGATTGGAAAAGTACATTTGGTTGAAGGTGTTTGGGTCCATGTGAAAGACTTGGAAGTTGGTGAACTCAGGTCAGCGTCTGCCTTCATGACGTAAAGTCTGGAGTTGAACTTTAGCTCCTTTGTCCTCTTATTCTTCTTAAAAAGGGAAATAACCTCTGATGATGGTCAGAACGAGATGGAAAGAGAGAATACTACAACAGGAAGAAAGTCAAAGAAGAGATAGACGGGATGATTCAGTTATAAGCAGGTCTGCATGTTGAAGCTCCTCTAGATGAACTTAGAAGTTAGATACAAATATGTTTATCAAAAGGTTTTTCCTGTGACCTTTGACCTTTTGCAATAAATTGCTAACCGATAGAAACTTCTCTGCACCTTCTCCCATCACTTTGCTGCAAGTTGAAGCCTCTTGAATTATTAATTGTAAGCAAAACTCCCAAATACTTTTGGTTCATCGCTACAGGAGCAATTAAAACAATATCTCTCAAAATTCTGGGACTTTTCCCGTGCTTGTTTGTCTTTCCACACCACTTCTACATTCCGTGCCCGTTAGGAGCCCTGGACCCTGCAGAGAAATGTGGGTGCTGTGATGATAATGGCGGTGTTGTGCTGCGACACCGTCTGGCTAAGTGACAGTTTAACCTCTGGGCGGCCCTCTCAGTAGCTCCTTCATTTGTGTTGCAGATAGGATATCTCTACTTGCCAGGATTTCACTCTGTCATGTTGTCCTTTCAATCAGCATGTAATTGGATCAGCAGCTGCGATTAGATAAGCGCAATGTATCATGGCTCAAAACAATGATACATATCAGGCAGAGAAACCTACAAAGCCGTATGATCTTCTCAAACCACTCTGGGCATCGCCGCTCCAGTCCCTCAACGCCGCCGCGGGCCGGACTCATTCCTGCTTGCCGCCCCCCCCCCCGACACAAGCCGAGCCAAGACACACACCGTGGCATGCGTGTGCGCGCAAAACACACAAAAGCGCACACCTACACCCACACACGCTTACATATACAGAGGAGGGAAAAAAGGGAGTGAAATGAAAGAGAGGGAGAAAGCATCAGATAAAGGCCTCTCTTTCTAATCCTCTCGGGTAATTAAAGATACTCACAGCTTACTGTGTGAGGCCTTATCCTCAAATCTAAAGCATCTAAATGCCGAGCAGCTTTTACCTGGTTTGGGTTTAGTGCGCTGTAGTTTCACCAAGTGGTGTTTTGGCAACAGCAGAGACCCAACGATCACTGCCAGCAGATTAACGCCACAATGAAGCAGATGTGTGTATGAATCAACAGGCGTGTGGACTACGAATTAATGAATGTAATGATGTTCTGGAAAATCCAATTTGAAATACCTTTTTTTTTTGTTAGTTGGAAGAATTTTTGGAGAAATGTGGCGTTCATGTAGCCTGTAGAAGAGACGCAAGGAACACAAACAGCTTCTTAACGCTCCTCTACATGAATTTATATGTTGAGTTTGACACAAATATGTCCTTCAAAGTGTTTTCCTAAAATGTCTGCATGTTTTCGTGGAACTCTTTCCTGCAGTAACACCCGAGCGCCTCTTCACTTCAGGTCGCAGATAACGAGAAGGCTCTGATCAGAATTTGCGCCACTTCTATTTGCGTGCTGAAGAAACAGCACAGCGACACACGAGGGAAGGGGGAAAAAACGTCTTACCAAGAAACAAAGTCAGTGACCTACTTTAGACTTCATTCTCTGTAAAAACATTAACTCGTTTAAATAAATAACATCCCAATCTATAATCAGTAGCAGGCTTGACTTTAATAAGCCAAACAAACAATTAAAAGTTGACACTAGAAACCAAACACGTCCAACAAAAGCACTACACTTGTGTCAAACTAATGAAAGCCAAGAAGCAGAGCACAGTCACTCAGCAAAATGGAATGCGGCCGCCGGCCTCTGTATTTTAATTGCTGAGTGAATGATCCGGGATTATCTGTTATAAAATGTTTTTGTCCTGGAAGGAGACAAAGATATCTTGTGATCTTTGCGGGATTTAATCTATTGCCATCTCTCAAAAGAAAACAGGTCTGATGCTTTGGCCAAAACACAGCCGCCTGCCACACCATCACCTCCTAATGGACGCCACTAGAGGGAATCAATGGAGGCCTTTATCATGGAGATGAGCCAAACATTAATCCTGAGGACTACACCCCATGGGCTGGTGACAATGAAACAAAGACCCTCCAACCCCTGAGTGCCACTGACAGCACACACTGTCCTATTGCAGCAGGTACTCGCTCAAACGCAGGTGAATCTTGGGAATATAAATGGCAGCTGAGAACATTTGAAGTGGATTTGAAAGAGAAGAAACAGACGGTTTATGTTGGACCAAAGCAGTTCCTTTAAAGAGGGATGTCAAGATGGGATTTCACTTGACGCTGTATCACTTGGCGCTCGCACAACTGGTACATTATTGTGGATATGAGACATTAATATGTGCTCAGTGACAAAACCTGCCACGGCCGTATTGATAAACCGCCGCGAATTGGACTGAAATGAAGAGATGAAACGCAGCCAGTAAGGAGGGAGCCATAAATCAGAGCTGGTGTCAGACGCTCACACACACACACACGGGGAAGTTCAGCAGGAGGACATGATCGTCCCTTGGCAGGGACTAATCCTTCAAACTACAAAAGCAACACATTGTGACGCCATTATCACTTCGGCTTAATCCCAACGCTCAACAAGTTTGATCCGGCTATTAGCGGCCGTTGAGCAATTATCCATCAGGCTGGAGAATTGATGTGGAATTTGAGCTCGGCAGGGTCACGTTTACAAACACTTTACACCACACAAAGAGTATAAAGAGCCCCTTCGTTTGTTATTTAAAAGCATTAAGCAAACACACATTTGCTATTCCTACCTATGGAAAACTTCCCAAAATACACAGCAGCCAGGAGCGGCAGTATGGTTTCAACTGTTGACTTTATAACTATATTTACCTGTGCGAATTTCCAGCAAATGTAGAGATGCAACAGGAACACAGCTGTTTGCAACTGGACACTGTCTGTTATATATAGAGTTCTGGTTCTCAATCTAGGTTCTGAGGGACAACAAAGAAGTCCAGGAGGAAGAAGTGCAAAGGGTCCCAAGGAAAAATGTTGGAATAGTTGGAAATAACTGTTCCAATTTAGACAATGTAAAGATATTGGGATTTGGCTCTATACCCCAAAATCTTATCAAGCTCTTTGGCTCTAATGCGTGTTTATTTGACAGGATGTGAAAAAAGTTCGGTGTGGGGGTGAGTGGGGGGGGGGGCGTTATAGTGGACAAATGGTTGTCAGCCTTGCCTCGGTGACATCACTGCCCGACAAAAAGCGTCGCAGGGGGAAGAGAAGGCACCAATCAATCCTGACCGCTCCGCCGCGGCGCACACACACACGGGAGAGAGAGAGAGAGAGAAAGAGAGAGAGGACGCGCTCCCCAACGCTCCAGCGCGCCTTCACCGTCTCCACACACACGCAGCTCCGCGCCTCTTCCTCCGGTCAGAGCAACATGTCCAGCCGAGATGCTTTATACTTAGATCGCTCCTGCCTGCGTGAAGCCTCCTCCTCCTCTTCTTCCTCGTAGACTTCACATCGTTTTGGGGGTTGTTGTTGTTCTTTCCTCTCTCCTCCTTTTCTTTCCGCGTTGACCAAAGACCAAACTTCACCCGATTCGCAGCTGGGGAGAATATGATCGAGTGGGGATCGGAGAGGAACACGGACTGTCTGTGGTCCCCCGAGGAGGACAAGCAGCGTGGATTAAACACGAATTAATGTGGAATTTATCGGGGACCAAAGGTGGAACGACGACCGGACACAGCGCTTCCTCGGCAGGTAAGAAGACCCACGATGAGCCTCTGCTCCTGGTCAAATGCAATCACAGTAAAGCGCCACGCTAAAACTTTTACGTTTAGAAAGATTCTGTTTACATCTATAGACTCTTTCTCCGTTGTCTGAGTGTGAGTGTGTGTGTGCGCGCGCGTAAAAGTCTCAACTGAACTTTTTCAACACAGTGAAAAGAAAAGTACAGTCAAACTTTTCTTTAGTTCTAGTTGTGCTTGTTGGTGTGTGTGTGTGTGTGTGTGTGTGTGTTTGTGTGTGATCCTGGGCTACATCTGGCCCCTGGTACGCACGTCAGATCTCACACCTGTGAGCCTCTTGAAGTAACTCTATCCTACTGATTATAGTCATACATGACGGCCAGAGCCTCTGCAAACATGCTGTGCCTCTGTGTTCTAACCCTCTACTGGACTCTGGGTTCTAACCCTCTACTGGGCTCTGCATTCTAACCCCCTTTCCCTCATTCTTTCCCTCTGCCTGTGATCTCTCTCTCTCTTCCCTCTAAGCACAGTTGCACGTCTTAGACTTTTCATATCCCTTCACTCAAAAGCGATTTGTTATCTCCTCTAATTGTGGGGCTCTTTGATTCCTGCACCCCCGCGCCCCCTCCTTCTCCCCCTCTCTCATATCTTCCTCACCTTGATATGTTCATGTTTAAGTTTGCCACCATGGTGTTAAGATCAAGCTCCTAGACGCGCCGTATAGCCGTAGGGGTTTTTGTTCGCAGCCCTTTTTTGTTGCACTTCAAAGTGAGGAGGTGTCTCCCTCTTTTCAAGCTGCTCTGTCTCTTTCAGTCGTCCCCTCTGTTTGGAGGGGTCGCACACAGCTGGGCCGGTGATGCGCTGAGACCCCCCCCCCCCCCCCCAGACCACCTTATGTCAATACCTCAGCGCCAGTGTATTGACAGAACCCAACTTTCTCCGCAGGGACTGACTGATCATGGTCGCCGTGGTCCGCTCTCTCATGGTACTGCTGCTCGCTCAGGTGTTGCTGGAAGGTGCCACGGGACTCATCCCCGAGGTGGGCCGGAGGAAGTACAGCGAGTCCGGGAAGCAGACCCCGGAGCGATCGGAGGGCTTCCTCCACGAGTTCGAGCTGCGGCTTCTCAACATGTTCGGGCTGAAGCGCAGGCCGACCCCGAGCAAGCACGCCGTGATCCCGCAGTACATGGTGGACCTTTACCGCATGCACTCGGCCAGCGGGGAGCAGGGCGGCGCTAAGCGGACCCGCAGCGTGGGGAGGCACGCAGAGAGAGCCGCCAGCAAGGCCAACACGATTAGAAGCTTTCACCACCAAGGTGCGTATTAGTGACATACCTGCGCCTGCTGCCTCTCTCTCTCTCCCTCTTTCTCTCTCTCTCTCTCTCTCTCTCTCACACACACACACACACACACACACACACACACACATACACCTAACCCGTATTTAAACGTGACTCAGTGCGCCGGGACGCAACTTGATGCTACTGTTACGGAGCGTTTAGTCATGTGAAGGTGACACGCGTCCGGGTTCACTCGGGATCTCTTCATACATGTAAACAGAACTTTAGAAACGCACCGGCTGACGCGGTCTACGCGTCACGACGTGAACCTCAGTGCGGCGACCTTTACGCGTACATGCTGCTGTCAAGGGCTTGGCGGAGGTATCCCCTCGGCTGGTGTGTTCCTTAATAATTCATAGTGTTTGCGTGGGCGCTGGAAACAGTTTTTCCAGACACGCACCAGGGGAGCAGGATAAAGGGCGGCGTGCCTGCGCCAGGTGATAGTCATCCCCCGCTGCTGCAACAACACACGACACGACATTACACCAGCACGTATGATGACAGAGGCGACGTGTCAGACTGAGACTCTGAGTCATTAGAGGAGCTCTGACATTAGTGCTCTTTCTTTCCAACTCGCCTCTCTCGCTCTCTCTCTCTCTGTATATGCTCTCGCTCTCTCTGTGTGTCTCTCTCTCTCCGCGCTGTGCGCCATTACGCACGTTCCAATAACACCATAATTGCCCACTTAGTTTATAGTTCGGTTACGCGCTGATTGTTGAATTCGGGTATTTCGACGCAGTCCCGTTTTTCCTCCAGAGTAACATGTGCTGCTCAGATGACGCTCAGCCTCAGACCCGCTGTGCTCGCGGTTATATAACAGAATCGATGTGATCCACTAATTAAACTGCACCCTACATCATCTGACAAATCATAACATTAAAGGTGGGATATTTACAGACAAGTTCAACGCTAAGCAGCAAAGTGGTGACAGCAGTTCTATACAGTCTTTGTTGCAGTTCAACCTAAAGCACTACATCCACTTCTCATATTGATGTCGCCTATGTTCCACTTCTTAGCCTGTGAGTCCATAGGGGTTATACACAGAGTCCTTATACAGAGTTGTAAGTGTTTGACTGGGGAAGTTTCCATCAGGGTGAGTCAGAGGGGTGGTTGAGTGGTTGCTTGGGTGTTCTCCAGAGGCCCTGTGCGATGACACCCAGTGGCTACACTGACACACTACAAACACTCCTGGCTGAGTGACTGGAAACCCGCGCGCCCGGCCAGCACACACCTTGACACTACCGGCCATTAGCAGTGTGTTCAGATGTGTGTTTACACACTCTCCCTGGCTCCTCCGTGCTGTGCTAACACTGCTGCAGGCTTGTTAGTCTCCACATGTCAGGAGGCATTGAATTGATGCCCACGTCTGACAATAAGCATGTATCTACAGATGTACATGGAAGTGCACACATCAAAGCAAGCAGCTAGAATCCTTCACCACATCTGCTCGCTGATATTAATTTCACTGGGATAATTAGTTTCACTGCTATCAGTTTTCAAAAATAACCACTCTCCATGCCAAATAGAACATTTCCACTATTAGACAGGAAGTGGCTGCCAAAGACAGGTCTGTGATGGATGACCTAACATTAGCCTTTATCTTTCTGTTTTGGCACACAGCACAAAAAGAAATTAGGAATGTTGATACACTCATATCTGTGGTTCACACGTTTTTTACAAGTCTCGACTTGTTCGCACAAGCAGCTCCTCCAGAGGGGGAGAGAGAGAAAAGAGGGCGAGAGAGAGAGAGAGAGAGAGAGAGAGAGAGAGAGAGGAGAGAGTGACAGAACAGAGACAGCGAGTCAGAGAGAAAAGAGGATTTGGGAGTGAGAGAACAGACGGAGTAGGGGATTTGGGAGCTGGGGAAGGAAAGAAAAGAGAGGGATTGCGGACAGAGGAGAGGGAAAGAGAGACGGGGGGCTTTCCCACATCAGATGAGGAGTGATAGGCCTAATTGAGGTCTTTGTGCCTCTGAAGGGAGGTTTAGGATGAGATGCTGGAATTTCCTAAATGCCTCCTTTGAAAGAGCGCAGAGTTCAAAGTTTGTGTTTATTTTACCACACCAAACAGATTAAAAAGTGTGTCTATACATCCACTATGATCTCTGCAAAGTTAAGATTTCAAAGCCAAGACTGCAGCAAAGAAAATTGTAGGGTTTCCGACCCCCATTTCTGTCATTTATGGCACGCTGTAAAGACCAATGCAAAGGAGACGTAGCGAAGGGAGCATAAATGTGATTTTTCATCTGCCCCGTGATAATTACAGTACGTGTTTAAAGCCCTCGTTCATCGCAGTCGCACTTCGCCAGGAACAACAGAAAGAGTGTGATGTCGCTCCCACAGGGACGAGAGGGAGACGTCGCTGTTCTAACGCCGGTTCTCTGCTGGTTTACAGTCTATATGGGGATACGGGACAATATTAGATGTTAGATATTGTTGGTTCAAGTTACAATAAAGTTCAACTGGCTGTAAAACATCGAGTTTGGTATTCATGGCCGATAGATTCCTGAATTTAATAACAATATCCTAGATTTTCTCAATGTAACGTTCTTGAATCAAGAACCATCATCGAAGATCAACATTTAACAATTATACAACTTCCAAGCTGGACAGTTGTGTAAAGGTTAGTGCAGTGATTGGCATTTAGGCTGGTGCTCAATTAATTAAATCCAAATAGATTTTTGCCGTTCCTGCATCCAAACACAGCTTTGATGGCCCTTAGATGTATGATGCAACTCTTTCCATGCGCACTGGTGGTGGGAATGACATGACATGTAGTGGCCGGTTCTTAAAGGGCAAGTGTCCGTGCCGCGGTCGCACATTGACGAGCGTACATTACAGACGATGTAATCACTGTTCTTCTGTCTGATCTTATCAATGGAAGGAAGCTTTCATCTTCTGACATTTAACCTGGTAAATTTACGAGCGTGACACCGGCGATGCCTCCGGAGCACCTTGAGCGTTGGGAGTGTTTACACTGAATCGTACTTAAAAAGTGTTGATTTATGTGCGACAATGACCGACACCCACTTACAGTAACCACGTGGCAGCTTGGCGGGTTGTAAGAGACGCCTCCAGCTGTGTGCTTTTGTGCAGTGTGAGTGAGAGAGAGAAAAGAGAGAGAAAAAGAAAACATGTAAGAAGCCGTCCAGTCACCTTCAGCACGATGGAGCTTTAAATCATCTGCTTCTCTTCTTTACTCTGCCTTAACTCCTTTGTTTCAATCTTGGTATGAGATTCAGATTCCCGTTCCCTAACACCACGCTTGTCTGTGTTGTCTCTTGTAGAATCTATGGAGGCCCTGGCAAGCCTGAAAGGCAAAACCACCCAGCAGATCTACTTCAACCTCACCTCCATCCCCGACGAGGAGCTCGTCACCTCTGCAGAGCTGCGGATCTTCAGGGATCAGGTCATGGGAGCTCCCAGCCCCAACAACTCCAGAAACAGCAGCACCGGTGCAAGCAGCGGCGGCTTCCATCGCATCAACATTTACGAGATATTTGGAGCCCCCGCCTCAAATGGTGGGGAGCCCCTGGCGCGCCTGCTGGACACTCGGCGGGTGCAGGACTCCTTTAGCCGCTGGGAGAGCTTTGACGTCAGCCCCGCTGTGTCTCAGTGGGCCTCTGGGAAACGTCACAACCACGGCTTCATGGTGGAGGTGTTTCACCCAGAGGACGGGGAGCAGGACGGGGAGTACGTCCAGAGACAAAGTAAGCACGTCAGGGTGAGCCGGTCCCTGCACCAGGATCAGGACTCATGGCCTCAGGCTCGGCCCCTGCTGGTGACGTACAGCCACGACGGCCGCGGGGACGCGGTCCTCCACACGCGGGAGAAACGTCAGGCAGCGCTCCGCAAACAGCGCAGGAAGCATCAGCTCAAGGCCAGCTGCAGGAGGCACGCCCTATACGTGGACTTCAGCGACGTAGGGTGGAACGAGTGGATAGTGGCGCCCCCTGGCTACCACGCCTTTTACTGCCACGGGGAATGTCCCTTCCCCCTCGCAGACCACCTCAATTCTACCAACCATGCCATAGTGCAGACGCTGGTCAACTCAGTCAACTCCAACATCCCCAAAGCCTGCTGCGTGCCCACCGAGCTCAGCCCCATCTCCCTGCTCTACCTGGACGAGTACGAGAAGGTCATCCTGAAAAACTACCAGGACATGGTAGTGGAGGGGTGCGGCTGCCGGTGAGGGACGGACGGAGAGAGGGGCGAGGGAGAGACTGCGAGAAAGAGACATGCGAGGTTATTATGGACACCCGGTTTCCCAATGAAGACTTTTATTTATATGAAAGAAAGACAAAACAGAGCTATTGTGGAAGAAGAAAAAAAACTATATATGAATATATTTATGTCTACATAAAGTTGGGAAAAATAAATATTTTAATCAGAGGAATATTCCTTTACTGGTTTTGAAAATGTATTTCTGATGTACATTTCGAAATGGGTGCAATACCACATGAAGTATAATGCTCAGATTTTTATTTTGTATTTATTTCTATTATAACCACTTTATTTGTAAATAAATAATGTGTATTTATCGTGAGAAAATGTGGTCAATCCAGTTTTCCGAGATGCCGGCGACCGTCGACGGATAACAGTTTCAAATTCTCCCAGAAATGAAGTAAGCAAACAGGAGCGAGGGCGCAGGGAGCCCACACTCCTCTGCTGATGGAGCTCCTCGTAACTGGAAACCAGCAACAATATGAGCATGGCGAGGAAAGTGACAGGCGCGGGTCAGGGTGCCAGCGGTGTAATGAAGTGCAGAGGGGTGTAGGGTCACAGCAGGGGAGTGACAGGTTACAAGCCCGCAAATCTGATAGACTCCCGTGGGAGAACTACACAAACACAGCGCCGTGTTTTCCTGCAATACATGGCGTTGCGAGGAACCCTGGGAAGGCGCTTTTGAGAGCCGGCACCCTTTGTTTTCTCTGTTCCCGGACCATGTTACCAAACACGGGGCGGGAGAGGAGAAAATGGTTCTGTTCTGGTTTCGTAGAGCTACTGAGGAAGCCGCGAAAGGGGCAGCGGGTTTATTTATAGTGTGATCTGAGACATGGCACATTGCAAACTGTGTGGCAGACAGACAAGAAAAGAGTTTTCCTGCGAACGTTAATTAATAAAGACAAACACACCTGCACCTGTCCACATACTGCACATGCTCAGACAGATTCTTCCCCAGCGTGCAGAGTTTGGCCGCCTTCCCCAGTCGCCTCTGAGTCATAAGGTCTCTGATGTGAGCGGGGAGAAGAAGAAGAAGAAAAAGCTCTGGTTGGCTTTCAGAGATGTTTCTCAACGGAGCAGCAGCAGATAATGAAGCGAAAACACAAAGAACATCATACACTGACATCAAAACGTCTCCAGAGTCCTGCTTTATTCAGCAGCCGGCTGGCAAGAAATTAAAGTATGGTATGTTGGAGTAACAGTCCGAGCATGAACATCTGAGTCAACTTGTTCTCCGCGGGAACAATGCAACATCTAAACCAAACCAAACCGCCTCTAAACGCTACAGAAAAGACGCAGATGAAAAGCTATACTGAGGGCCACAATAGCAGATCAGATAATGAGAGGGGGAAGAGAAACGGAGAGAGAGAGAGAGAGAGAGAGAGAGTTCTGCGGAGCTTTGACTGACTGCGTTTTCTGCTGTGTTTGCATTAGAAAGGGTTTGGAGGGAACACAAGGCAGCTCAAAACGCTCTAAATAGAATGTTTTTATGTGAGCGCACATTGGGACCGTGGAATGTTGGTTTGCAATCTCAGACACATGCATACGCTCGCATGGAAAACCGACGTGGTTGTTTTTTCAATCATCTATTCAAGGGTTTCCTGGTGGGCTTTTTCTCTTCAACAACAAAATGTGCGTGGAACAAAGATACGCTTGTTACTTATATAGGCAAATGTAAATGAAAACATCTAGAGGGAGCACCGGGGGGCTCTCGCTCACCGGCTCAATGTTTCAATTTCAAAGTCTTTCTCCTTCGCCTCAGATCACGTCTTTGTTGGCATTGTTAAGTAATACCAGATATGAAAATATGAAATTTGGCGGTTCCGAGGGTGTTTTGCATCCTATCCGGTTGTGTTATGCCGTCTCCGCCGCCGCGCGCACACACAAACACACCTCCCACCGCATTTCAGCTTCAATCTCCTGCATGTGTTATTTTATTTTACCTTACATCTCCACCCCAACCCCCCGCCGCCGACCCATCTGGTGTCTATTTCTCCCCCCCCCCGTGCGGACCCCCACCGCACCGCAAGCCGGCACATGGGCCCTACGCGGCTTCGCCAGTAGTAGCAGCAGCAGCAACGGCAACGCAATTTTAATGGACTTCAAGGAGGAAGTCACTTCGCTTGGCAAACTTAATGAACATTTGATAGAAATCAGCACTAAAAAAACCTTAACACCAGGGAAAAAAAAGCTACTGCCAAGATTTTCAGGGTAACCTCAGGAGTGGGAGGGTGTGTGTGTGTGTGTGTGTGTGTGTGTGTGTGTTGGGGGGGTGCTTGCGTTAAAAAAGTGTTAGATTTAGTGGTTTGCCTTTATAGCTCGACTCCATAAACCTTTCATTGGGTTGTGTGGAAATACTGCTCCCAGGGTGGGTGACACATGGGTAGCGCTCCTGTAACTCCCCTCCCAGCTGAATTGGGTTCCAGTTGTGCCTGTGAGTCGGCCCAGTGTTCTTCCACCTTCTGGGGTTTCTGGTTTTCGGAGCCAAGTCAGTATCAGACGGCTCCTCGGGGACCACTCCTAAACTTCTCGCTAAGAACGCGGGGGCCAAGGGTCAAAGTAATAAGGACCTATTATCTCCACCATTACCGGCCGACTTCCAGGCTCATCGTGGCGTCGAAGACGAGCGGCTAAACGTGTGGTCCTCTTTAAAACTGCCTGTATACAACATAGATAATAAAATCATCTACTTTATGGAGCGAGCGTCCAGATGCTGGGCTGGATTTAGTCTGTGTGCGTCTGTGTATTCCATGATTTAGTTATAAAAGCACAACTGTGAGATATGCTGTCTTGGCGAGCGGCTCTTCACCTGCTACACAGACCTCTGCAGACTCCATCTCTGAAAAACACATTTCCCCCTTCCTTCCCCATGAACATCTGGTAAATCAGTTAAAGGTGTCCTTCGTTCTCTTTGTTTACGCACAAACACACAACAGAGCAGCCGCACAACTGATGAGCATAACACTGGGAGCTGGTTCCTACAAGCGTGGCAGAGCGTATGCCTTTGACCCTGCACAAGCAAACCGCAGCCAAACTATCTGCAGCTCCAAACAACCCAAATCATCAGGGCTAGAACATCAGATTTCCAGCTTTGTGACTGGGCCAGATTAGGAAAGTATGTGGTGTGCCGTGCATCTTTGATGAACCAGAATGCTCCGTCACCGGGGGAGATCTCGACCTGGCTCGGTGCCAAGGTGGGACGTTAAAATGTAAAAGAAATGGCGAGAGACTTGGAGTACTCCAGGGCCTCTCTCTTACTCCAGTCCTCCTCTGGTTCATGTGCTGCACACGCTAATTTTAGAGGTGGTGCACATGGTGTTTTTTCTGTATTCCGAGAACAGCCAGCGAGATGACGTCCAGCATAGCTGAGACTGTGGCATCTGTGCTGCAGCTCTGAACACATCAAACAGACGGGCGTCCACACATTCAGGAGCACAGCAAGTATGGAAACTACTTTTCCAGAATGACTGTGCGCATGATAGTACTTTTGTACTCACGGAGCTTTTCATTCTACTGTGAACATAGCAGAGAAAGACTCTACATGTACGTAAACAGGACCAAATTTGAACCCAATCATCTTCCAACGAACTTGTGTCCCAGTCTGACCTGAAGCGAGACTTTGAACTCAACTGTAACCTGGCAAAAGTAGACAACCAAAGAAACCTCCGCATTCTTACAACAGCACCTGTTTCATCATAATCAGTAAAGGAAATCAGTATTAAGTGACCCCAGGTCAGCTACAGGTCTGTGGTCCGCTTCCAAGAGAACACTGGTCCGGTGAGAACGCATTTTAACGACGGTCCGGACCAAAGCAATGGGACCAATCAAAGGAAGTTCACTCTGCATTATGGATAAACAGGAAATATAGAGTTAGTCAAGCTGCCCCGATGAGCCGCAGGTGCAGCTGGAATGAGGAAAGAATAAAACGTCTTCTGGAAATATTGGACTGATGGCGACGTTAAGGAGCAACTGGAACAAAAGGGCAGGAGAGGTGCATTCTTGTTCCAACAGGCGTGTAGGAAACGACAGTAACAAAGAAACGGACAATCTCTGCTGAAATATGTTCTGCTACTTCCATTACTGTACAGGCTAATCACCCCTGCGATCACAGTGGATCTGGCCTGGAGTGACATGCTGGAGTCATTACCTCTGGCCGGGACTCTCTTTATATAGCCTCATACAGCCACGCAGTAAAGCCATTGTACAGAGTTAAAAGCCTGTCTGCCATTATGTTACTCTGGAGAACAAGGCAATGAAACCTTAGACACAAACTTATAACAGAGATCTTTTAATGGACGGAGTGTAGGACCGATGCAGAGAGAGAGAGAGGGAGAGAGAGAGAAGGGGCGGGGGGAGAGGGAGAGAGAGAGAGAGAGAGAGGGGGGGGGGGGGGGGAGAGAATGTGATTCCAATTTTGGCTGACTTATCAATAAAACAGTGTTATCCCCACGTGGTTTTGTTTGTGCAATCTCCTTTTACCTAAAGTCAAAATTCCTTTCCTCCTTGTGCCTCTTTGATCAAATGGGAATGGACTTCAGGATGTGTACATTTGTAGTTTGTGGACTAACATTTTTCCACAGAGGACACCGGAAAGACTTCCATATGGACCACATATGGACTTCTAAACCAGGCTCGGGATGGATTTGCACTGATCTGGGGTCAGTGTTTACTCCTCTGATGGTTACAGTTAGGTTTGGGGGGGAGGGGAGGGGGGAGACCCGACTGATCCTGGAAGCTTGCCGAAGGGCGTCTCCTTACACCCTGAGCTTGAAAGGCGTAGTGTGGTTAAGGGGGCAGCCTCCATCTTTTGTAGCAGGAAGTGAAGAGATCAATCAAAAGGTAGCTACATGACATCCGCCAGCACGCCTTTTAAATAAACGTCAATCTCGGATGCTGTAAATCTCCCGTGTTGCCGTGAACGCGTCTGTAAATCGGGGATGTTCTCGTTCAGAGGGCAATAAATACAAAAGCTTTAGTCTGATGACAGATAATAGATTTAGGTTCATAACACACAGCAGGCATTGCAAAGTCTCTCACACACACACACACAAGTCGAGTTCATTTCCATGGAAGTGAACAATAAATTTGACCTCAATAGCTGTCAAACAAATTCAGCATTTAAGTATACTGCCATGATATTAGATTATATATATCATTATTAATCTGTCAGTATGTGGCAACACTCCTCTCCAACACAAGGCCTCAGGTCTCAAGGCCTGTTTAGACTTTCCAGCTGCTCACGTGGGCAGATTGTGTCATTGTGAATATAGACTGAATATTATGAGGCTCAAATGTGTGACAGGAAGAAGTGGAAGTTATCACAAAACAAAAGAGTGAAGGAGTCCCTCTGTATGCGATCATTCTGTAAGAGATCAAACAGACGCTCGTCTCCAGCTCCCCGTTCGCGTCAGTCGCCGTCCGGAAGTATAATCAAGACTTCAATAGTACCGCAAAGCCTCACCGCCCCCTAACATATGTCTTATCAAGTCCGAACAGATGATCACGGGCCAGTTTAAAGTGACAGAACAACAGCAGTAACACCGCTACCACGGTTGTGCAAAGTGCCAATGCAGCACCTTGAGGAGCTCCGAGCTGGAACCTGGTGCACTGAACATCGGTCCATTGGCAGCTATGAAAGGCGACCTGTTAAGGAGTTTGGGGCCTCGCTTGGTGGTCTATGAGAACAAGCTGGTGCTGAACCTTTTGTACTTAAAGCAGATTACCAGGAGGCTGCTTCCAGATGCAGTGGGCCGGGGGGAAGCGGGGCTCTCTTTCCCTGGGTGGTATGGGACGAATCCATTTCGCACACTTTTCTCATTAGAGTAATAAGCTTTTGTATAAACCACTGGGCTGCCATCGTCAAGGACACAGGAACCGTCCATCCATCCATCTGTCAGTCCAAACTGCAGTTCTACGAGCACGGCTTCTGTCGCACCTCCCGGCTGGACAGACCGCTTGTAAACATCAATACCATACAGGTTTGAGCTGGAGCTTTTTGATCCGTTTCTTAATAATAGGCTCACAAATAAAGGTCAGATGTGCACATGAAAACACCTAAAGGAAACAAATCTGAGGTTCCTTTACTGAGTGTGAAGCTGTGATGCAAAAACATTTTTCATCAGTCGTTTAGTCTCAGCTTCAGTCTCAGTCACTGTGAATGTTCCAGATTTAGTACTGCAAGTCTCCAGGCAAACAATAGGTCTTACTATAAGCAACACTGACTTAGATGAGCTCTGTTGGACAACAAATATGTGGACAGTGTATTTTTTCCTTTCAAACTGAAGTGGTGCAAATGACTGAATATATAATACTTCAGTAGTATGTTTAATTAGTGCTGACCAGATGCTTTGCTACACTTCATGCACAAAGTTGCTCCAAAGCCGAATTTGAAGCGTTCAGTTGGTAACGCGCTGCTGCAGAGGTGCTTGAGTCAACACTCACAGCCGCCCTCATCAACCTGATTGCAGAGGTTAGATGAAGAGAAGCCCGTTTATGTAACCAGCAGGTCCACAACCTGAGGGCCCTGGCCTGAGCAGCCCGGTGGTGTAACTCACACTCCTTCACTCCGCTCTCCCACAGCTTGTCAGCGGCACGGCAAAGTCTGCCTCACCAAGCTTCCTGTGACTCACTTCCTGTCCCGGCCCTGCACCTGCACTCCCCTGGGTGATGTCATGGCAGGTTTTCCTCTCGGAGTAGCACCGCCGAGCAATCCCCCCCACTCCTTCCCCCCCGGTCTGGCACAATGCGCGTATGTATGTGTGGTGTGTTTACGTATGTGCATCCATCAGTGCGCCTGGCTCAGACATCAGTCAGTGGCCCTGCGGTGAATACACTCCTTCATAGCTTCCTTGAGGCTGCAGGCTGCAGTGAGTAGAAAGCCACATCAAACAAACACGGGGAGGAAGAGGACGGTAGCAGTAGGTGGAACGGCTGCTGTCCCTAAACTGGATTATTGTGATTCTTTTCCTCCCTTTTTTTTTTTTGCTTCCTCCACCTCAAAGACACAAACACGTCCTTTTGTCTTTGTGTCCACGCATTCCGTTATTTATTGTACGAATCCTTCTCTGAATCCCGTGCGTAATGAATACTTGACCTTTGGGAGAACCGAGCAGTTCTGTTTTCCAGCGAGGAGAAACAACCTCTAGATGTCCTCAATATCTGTAGGAATAATTACAGTAGGCTTTTCTACCATCGGTGACCGCAGTGAAAATGATAGATTGAGGGGAACACGCTACTTGGACAGCAGCATGAGTAAATGGAAATATTGTATGAGAATGAGTGCATATTTTTTTCCCTGATCCTGGGCTGTAAGAAGTTGGGTTTTTGTTTTTTTTAAACCAAAGCAACCATTTCTGCAGTCTTTTCTCACTCGTATTTGGGCGAATACGTGCGTGAATTGGCAGGAAATGCCTCACAGTGCCCGCCAGCAGAGGAGAAACCCGTCAGAGGTCAAGGGTCACAGGAGGAAGGCAGCAGGCATATATCAATATTCATTTCCTTTTCTGGTACATTCGCAGACCTCTTGCGAGTCTAACTGTTTCTCTCCTTTATAGACGGCGTTACGGACCATTACTTCTTGCTGGCCGCCTGTTGACAATGTTAGCTGCCCAAACGGTCGTCTGTGGGAAAGTCAGCGCTGTGTCCTTCCTTTTTATGAATGTGCGTCAAATCCATCTGGCGGAGCGCTGCTGATGGATGGCAACCTCCACAGGAAAAGCTTGTGTGAGTGAAAAGGAGGAGTCTGGGCCACCATGGTTCTCTTTAGCCTCTGTCCACACGCGTACACCCAAGCAAAGCAGGAGTTAGTGGTGCGGCAATGTCCCTCGCTTTCACACTTGCAGGACAACAGGGGCTGTGAGGATGGCTACGTCTGGGACGTATTGCGCAAATACGTCCCAGCCAATGTTCTCACCAGGCCACGAATTTTACTTGGGTGTCGCAACAAGGCAACTTCTCCATTCTGTTTCGTGCGTCTCTTCTCAAGTACAAAAAGAATTCTTCGTAGCTGGAGTGCATGTGTGAAAAGGGTTTTGATCCATATGGTTTCCTTAAATCGGGTCCCATTGGCAAGATCGCATGCCATGTCCAGGACAAAGCTGTCTTAGAGAAAATGCATTTAAGACACACTATGGTTGTGTACACACAGCTGTGACGGGGAAAATTGATAAAATATAGTTAGAAAGTCTTTTCCTCATTAGAATGAGCAGCATTTAGACGGCCAGAGTTTACCAACATTCAGGGGTTGACATTGGACTGAATCTCTGTACTGTCACTGTGCAAACAGCGGGCGTTCTGTTGACTGGGACGTAAAATAGTGCTGTTTGGTTTTGGGTTTCCAGAGCGGGATCAGGGCTGCAGTATATTGAGTCCATGTGGGGAGTGCGTTTTTAATCTGAGCCTTACCCACAGTCCTTCCTGTTTCTAATTTGGCGCTGCAGCGGTTTTGTCCCGAGGCCAAGAGCCTCTCTTCCACAGAGTGTCTATTTCCTCTGAAGTGAATAGTAGCAGGTGTGCTGGCCTGAGATCCCTTGGAGAAGTCTGCTTATGAATGGCCCACATCTCTCTTCCTCCTTCTCGCCCGTCTTTGTTTTCTCTTTTCATTCTTATTCTGCATTCTGTCTCTCTCCTTCTCAGATCCTTTCTTTCTTTCCCGGCTGTTATGTCTTCAGTATTCTGCCGACGCTCCTTTGTTTCCCAGATATCCTCTGATTTTCTTATTGCTTCCGTCCAAGATCAAGGTGTAGCACTTTGATAAGTCATAAAGCAGCAGCTTGTGGTGATGAAAACAATAAAACACAACAGCAAGAACAAGGGCAGCACACTCACACATATCAGCGCTGCCAGACATCATATGTGGTAAATCACCTCAGCTGTTAAACTGTCAAAACATCCAAATTAGGTTTAGAATTATGTTTGCTGCCATTGCCCTTGTTGTGGGAGACATAATACAACAAATGCTTCAACAGGCTCTCCTCAAAACACAGTTAAACCCTTTTACAATAAACGTGCACATTCACATGCAGCGCAAACACATAATATTTAATACAAACAGGCAGGAGGAGGAAGAGGAGGGGAGGATTGGTGTATGTGCCGCATGTGTGAGTCAATCTTCCACACGTTGTCATCAGGCCGGTCTGATCACTAAGAACTCATCCAATCTGTGAGCGGAGGAGACATCTTGTCACGCTGCTTCAAGAAGGCACTGCGATTGGAATTAACCTTTGCTGACCTTCACTTCTCCTCCACCCGCTCCCCAAAACACACTCCTTAATGAGTCGGGCTGGAGGGGGTGTTTGGCTGGCCGCTGTTCCAAAGGCAAATAAATCCTATCCAGTCAAAGTGATGTTCTCACTTATCTCTGAGAAAAATGAAAAGGGAAAACTAAATAAAAAAAGAGACAAAAGATTGCAGTGATTTGTGAGGCAGGAGAATTGAAAATGTGCCTGTAAAGCCATTAAGGGAATGAAGGCAGAAGCTGAAGGTGGGTGAACTGTAACACATGAACTTTGAAAGTGATACGCTGGTGATTTTACTAAATTAAATGATTTTGGGGAAAATTTAATCCAAACCAGGTCACTGACATTCTCTGGTGCTCAATTACCACAGCAGAGCTACAGTCAGTAGAATGGACCCCTTTGGATCTGGATCCATGGAACACCAGGAAAAACCTCTAAAAGTCACTCCACATACAGTTATAAGCTTATTCAGTGAAACAAAAACCATCAATGACCTGGCTTGTAGTTCCCCTAAAGATCTAATGCGGTTTGGGAGTAAATGTTATCAGGAGGGGCTCCAGATTGCTCTCAGTGGTTGTTAGTCTGATACAACTTAGTCTTTGTAGCACTCAGAGAGGGTCTGACTAATGACAATAATAATAGATTTTAAAAGAATCCACACTTTGAGGGTATTTGTCAATTATCAAAATGAGAGAAATTGCATTTTTCCTCTCCACTTTTAGCCCAGCTTTGTCATCCATCATCATTCCAAGCCGATTCAGTTTACTCATTTGCGGTATAGGAAGCAGCCTTTGACCCTCCCAGTAACAATAGAAGTGTTCCAGCCTCTGTTCAGGCCACATTCCCCCCTCCGCTCCTCTGATTCACTGCCAAAGCCAACTGTGGGCATTTAGTTTCCAGCCACGGTGTTTCCGGCATCTGCACACGCTAGTGTTTACACAGGATGTTCAAACTTGATGCAGATTAAACAAATCCAATTTGGCTGAGTTCAATCACCTCCTTTAATTCATCATTAAGGCGACGGAGGTTGGGGGGGGGGCCAGAGCTGCACTGCATTGAGTGAGGGGCGCAGGATGTTTGAAAGGAACAATCTGTAGGCGAATATTCCAGAGAGTATTTTGAGAGCATTTATGTGCGGACAGATGTCATCCATTGGTTCCCACAGGCTTGCATGTGGTCAGATTTGCTCCGTGCGGTGGAGGGTATTTTTTTCCGAAAATCTCCGGCTCTCCGGTTCTGTGGGCCTTCAGAGGGCTCATGGGTAGTTTGGCATTGGTTCTGTTCCCACACTTAAGGTGTAAACGGAGGCCTGGGTTTGTGCACATGCCCGAACCGGTCACACACGTAGAACTATTCTTCATACTTCCAACCCGGCATCAGATAATCACTGATTACTTAAACTCAGGAAGTACAGTCGACGAGTACAGACGAGTTCACTTTCTCATATGGTGAAGCAGACAAGCTTCCAAGTCTGGCTGAGGGCAGTCTGCAGGCAAGCCGCCCCAGTCCTCTGTGCTGAGCCAAGTTTCGACTCCACGGCTTCAGGATTGGGATGGGAAATGCTACAGAGGCTGTGGCTGGTCTCTGACCTTTTCACAAGTACAGAGGGACCTTCACTGTGTCCCAAAGAAGAGCTATTTGTTCAACAGGATTTTTAATTGCTGCTCATTCCAATTAAAAATCCTTGGCTGGTGTTTGTCCCTTCACCTGTGTCCTCTCTCACACATTGGAGGGGATGTGACCTTCTGCAGCACCTGTTTGGCCAGCATCCGACTGCCCATCTGCTCCCGGCTAACGCAGCCATCCCACATCGAGGGAGCGGACTCCATTCAGGACGGCTAGCTGTCCACCTAATTGTATCACAATCTGCAGTCTTTGTCCTGACATTCCCTTGCCAGCTAAAGGTTGCCGAAATCTCATCCGCCACATCAGAGGGGCCCTATTAACCCCTGACCCCTGGTTGGTGTGTGTGGACAAGGTCGCTCCTCACACCCAACGCTGGGCCCATTAACACGTCGCCCTGCAGCAGAAAAACTATTTTGACGGGCTGTAATTGGCGCTAAGTGATGGTGGACAAAGGCCCCCTCTGTGCTGCACGCTGGACTGAGCAGTACTGACCACTCTCGGAGCTTCACGCTTGACATTTCCTTTCTGAGTCCGATGTGAGAAGAGAGGAACCGGGGAAGCCCCTTCCTGCACTACCACCTCCTGTTTCTCCGTGCCTTTACCCCCTTCTGTTATTTGCCGTGGCGGTCCTTTGAAAATGTGAGATAATGAGGTTCTAGTGGGGAGAGCTGGCCAGAGCAGAGCTGCATGGTCGAGATCTGTGCAGGCTGATTAATCCATTGGCGGACCATTCCTTTCAGAGCTAGCCTAATTAGTTTATGTTAGCTGGAGAAGGTCAGGGTGCGTGTTTGACTGAGGCCTTTTCTTTAAATGCCACAATGGTGTGATGATCTGTGGATGCAGGTGCAGCAATCGGCTGCTTTAATGTTGCCGAGCTGCTCTGGGTTTTGCTTGTACGGTTGAGTTGCAAACAGGCTTGGACAATGAGGTCTTTTAGTTTTGAGAGTATGACATTTTCAAACCAGTGTCCGGCCCATCTTGTCGCTTTTTCAAGTTCATTAGTCATGAACCCAAATGTTAGAATGCTCTACAAATAACTGGGGAAAACCCTTTGGGCATTGTGGAACAGTGGTTAAAAAACCGTGAAGGTGGAAAGCCAGGATTTCCACACAAAAAAAAAAACACTACTGGGAACAATTTGACGGGTAGCTTTGGCCAACATAATTATATTACTAATCTGGAGTCCACCCAGTGAGTTACAAACCACTTCAAATGAGTCACTACGTTATGGAGACAACTCCTGTCTTCAATCTTATCGCAACCAAGTTCGACCAAATTCATATTTACGATGCCTGCAAATCCTGCCAGTGACCGACTGCGATCCCAAATTCTTCCACTTGGCGTGCACGCCTTGTGTCCTTAGCAACGGTCCGAGGGAATCCAGGCCAGGCCTCTCTCACACGAGACAGGTCGAACTCCTTTCCCCATAGGCTACGCCATGCTCTCATCCCCGCATTTAACAGCCTGACGTCAGGCGAGTGCACGAGAGGCAGCAGAGAAGACTTTAATACTAAATCTCTCCCCCTGTCATTACGGGCCTGTGTGACCGCCTATCAGGGGCCCGTGAGTGATGTGGGAAACCCTGGGCCCTGTCCTCCCAACCCCTCTAGGCCAGGCCGCCTGTTCTGTCCAAACCAAACTGAAAACTACAGGACAGGCAGGGCTCGGGTTGACATCACTGAGGCGCCGGGATCTTTATGCCCACTCTGTGGTCAGGAGGAGAGAGGCCTGGATATTAATCTCCCTCTCTTCTTTACTCACAGGCTTTCTTCCTCTCTCCCCTTCCCACCACGCAAACCGTATTTCTGGACTCTCCATCCCATTAAGGCTAAATCAAGTGATTGGTTCTGCAATAGCGGCTG
The DNA here is from genome assembly GCF_046128005.1 of Genypterus blacodes. Taxonomy (NCBI): domain Eukaryota; kingdom Metazoa; phylum Chordata; class Actinopteri; order Ophidiiformes; family Ophidiidae; genus Genypterus; species Genypterus blacodes. The sequence continues at coordinate 466,391 of NW_027466908.1, read as the reverse complement.
CAGCTGGAGGAAGCATCCCCTCAGACACTCACGCTGTGGATTGGAGGTTCCTACTAAATGAATGATCGGTCTAAACCCATTTGCGTGATTGATCGCGCGAGCGGCTCGAGATGATTTCGGGCTTATTTTTTAATGGTTATCTCGCCGTTAATGATTGCCTGCACTGTTTTGCTTCAACCTGAATAATTTTCCCACATTTTCCATGACACTTTATCAAGACCACTGAAGCCGACCACATCCTTGTTAAACCCACACACAGCTTACGATGTATAATAGTCCCATAGACCATCTACAGCGAGTAAGGACGGATTATTTACACAAGGATATATAACATTTTACCTCTGGGCTAAGTAAGGAAAATACTTCATTACAATACTTAAGTGTGTTATGGGAGAACTCCTACTTTAGTGGATTAAGTATACAAGTAAATGTTCGTAAATAAGGACTTTATTTATGTATTTATACACTATATATATAAAAATGAACATGTACTTCTACACCGCTACTTTGGTGAAAACATTGAAAATAAAGTTGTAATATTTTGAGGAAAATTTAAACAACAAGAGTTTAATAGTCTAATAAAGGACAAAATGTTTATTGTAACTGAAAACTGCTAACTGCTGTTCCTCGTCTAGTCAAAGTCTAAGTGTTGAGTGAGTGTTGGCTGAGAATACAGAGTTAGTTCATCAGAAATCTGTGTGAGACGATGACACAGTGGGGAACAAGTCAGCAACAAAGCTCAGTTATTATCCAACACAAATACGTTTGATATCTCTACTTTCACTAAATATGGCCTTGAGCTACTTACACTGCATTTGACAGATTTTACCCTTCATGATGAAACCACAGTTCTTTGTGTGGGGCCGTTAAGTCTTATCTTGAGTTCTCCAGCACCTGCAGTGAGGGGAAAGAGGCCCAGACAGTTCAGCAGCACGTGTGATGGGAGTCTGTGAGGACACCTGTGGCATCCTGTGGCACATGAGGGAGAGCCAGAGGGGGACAGAACCACGTTTGGCCCCCTCAGGCCTTAACTATCACTCCAGTCCACGGGCTGCCTTTGGCCTTGCTAACTGTTCCATGAAATGGGCCCCAGGAACAGTGCAAACCTCCCAGAAACAGGCCGCTCACTGTTAGCCAACAGTGCTCCCTTTGTGTGAAAATTGTCAAAGCTGGCCCTTTCCTGCACCGGTCCTGCCTTTCTTTTGAGCCTCAGCTGTGAGCAAACAAAGCTGGCTTAAAGTTTTGCACGCCGTGTTAGCTAGCTAGCTGGCTAGCCGTGTTAGTGTTTGTGTCAGCGAGAGCAATGGGGTTTGTGTTTCCTGTGTTCTGCAGGTGGGGCTTCAATGGCTGCTGAGAGGAGGCCGTGCCAATGCCCCACTGATAAGGGCCTCGTAAAATCTAACAACCCTGCGCTTTTGTGGTCACGGAAGAAAGGCGCCAATTCAAGGATCTGTAAATCTTCTGCTCCAGATCTCACTCAATGCCTCGGTGGTCCTCAGGATTATTATGAGTTTGCACGTTCAATGCCGGCCAATAAACCACAGGCCTGCCAGAAATATCTCCCCTCTAGACTGCGACAATAGTTTCAATTTGACATATTTCACAGGCAAAATGAAAGTGAAATAAATGATTACTCCACAGTAATTTGAGGCAGAAAGAACAATTTAATACTATGACACAATCCCCTCAGCTATTAGGATGTGGGCGCATGTTGAGAGGAACAGAAGGTAATAAATAACCCGTTATTAAACTCTATTTGTTATGAGGTTTCAGCTGCGGTCGTCCTTACCGCAGCTTTGCATTCACACCGACGTGCTGTGCACAACTCAGGACCATAACACAGCAATGAACTCACGCACAAGTTCAAATCCAATACAACTACTACACAAATCATTCGTAAGTACGGTTATACTATGTTTATTTAGGCCGATAAGTTTTGCTAATACATATTTTTCCTTTTTGGACGGAAAAGAGAACCAGTAGCACTTTGCATAATTGTTCTCAAGGTTGCTGTTTCTTATTTCTGGGCTTTCTGTGCCAATATAATTAAATTTCCGTGGCCAAGCCAAATATTTGCAGCATGGCTTGCACTTCTAAACTGAGCTGTACTTTGGGCAAAAAGAGGTCGCCGTGCCAACAGCGCTGTACAAACAAGCCAGTAAACAGATTCACTGCTAATCAACAACAACTTTGGTTCCAATCACACCACGGCGCTCATTACTGGTTCTGTCGTGCGATCACTTCTACCGTGACTGATGAGATAAACATGCCGTCGCACTGAGCGTCGAAGTTTCACACTTCAGTCAACACCTTTCCTCACACTGGGGCTACGTGCTGGACGGTTTGATGGTAAACCGACTGTTTACTACTGCTTAGGAACAGATGACACAAACTGGAGGGAGTCAGAGTCATTTACAGTTAGTTAAATTCCCTGCTGAGAGGCCCGGCTAAATGCTTCTTCCACAGACCTTGCTGGGAAATATTTGCAATGGTTTCCATCCAGATCTGGGTCACTCGGTTCCTCATTCACGGCACAGGTGAGCTGGAGCAGGTTTGTTTGGCATTGGTCATTGGCTGTCCTTTCCTTTCCACAGGGCTGGGAAAGCAGCACCACAAACAGCTCGCGACAACAAGAGATGCTTTTGTCTATAGCTTACCGCGGCGAAATGACACCGCTGAACCGCCTGCTGCCAATGTTGTCCAGGTCTCCCAGGACAGTCCCCGGGGGCTCAGAGATCTGCTGCGGGCCAGCCCGACATAGGCAGAAGGAGAGTGAGAGCCCTCGGGAGAATAGGTAACTCTGTCAGCCAGCCGTGCTTCTGCAGCACGCAGATGAAACAGCCTCTTTCACATGGAGTGTGTTTTGGCTTGCGGGGCTGTAATCATGCATGATTAGCCTAAGAACTCAATTCCGAGCCGGGACTGTTCCTTATTCCTGTCACACTGTCAGAAAATGATGTTGACCTACCACTTTCCCCCCACTGTCCTCAGACATGACGGAGGACTGATCAATAGAAATCAGTCAAACTCGCAATATTGATTCTGATATTTTGACAAATCACTTCAGAGTTTGTAACTCCGGATAGACGTGAAAGGCTCCAATTCGGGGGAAAGAGTAGGGAAACCAACTTTTTTGCAGTCTGCTAGTATACCAACCCATTATATATATATTAGTCTATTTCAACAAGCCTATAACAGATTCAAATGAGTAGTATCAGTATGAAAACAACATGTGCATTACAATATCAGTCTGGAGGTGTGCATGGAGCTTCCAGCAGGTTACGACCTCCTAAGGAGCTATGACTCCTGCAGGTGACCAGGAAGTGTCTGCACGACCATTCAGCAGTGACTAACACACGGACTGCAAGACTGAGATTGCAAAAAAAGCTCTAAATGTAATACTATTTAGGATTTATTGTTTTTTCAGGAAGATAAATGAGTAAATATGGATTTGGAATATAAAAAGTTCCCAAACAGGCCTCACTGGCTCGTCGCTGGTTAATGACTCGAGCAGCACGACGCGTTACAAGCACTGATGTCACCCATGGCCAGATCATCACCCCACAACAGGTGCAGCCTCCTCCTCCTCCTCCTCCTCGTCTCTCTGCACAGCTTGTTTTTCCTTCTGCATGTGGAAAACATCTGCATAGGTGGTCCCCCCCCTCTCTCTCTCTCTCTCCTCCCCTGTTCCGTCTCTGTCCATCTCTGTCCATGTCTCTCTCTCTCTCTCTCTCACTCTCTCTCTCTCTCTCTCTCTCTCTCCCTGTCTCCCTCTGTCTTTCTGTTGTTCCGCAGCGAAAGGGGAGGCGGCGCTGATTGTAAATACGAGGAGGTGTCAGCGCCAGGAGAAGCCGGCCCGCATTTCTGGACGGGAGCGGAGAGGTTTACCAGAGCATATTTTTATCATGAAAAGCCAACATGGAATGGGACGGCCGTGCGCAGCTGCTGGTCTAATTTGCTCTAAGCATGTACAAATAGGACGGCCCACACAGACCATAAAAGTGGAGTGGAGGTTTTGCTCAACGCGGCACTTTTGTCTGGCCAGAGGGACGGAGATGCCTTCCAAAGAACAAACAGATCACAAAAGAAGAAAACACACACACACACGCACACGCACACACGAACGACTCAGAGACAATGGAGGTCGGAATGGAGCTCCTTCACTTGATTCCAAAAGTAAAACCATTTACTAAACTGAAACATTTTGAGCTTTAAGGTGGATTTACACTCATTGTTTATGTTTCTGAATAAATATCCCCTAAATCCCAAACACATAAGGATATAATGATGTAAAATTCCCATTGTTTTACATTTCTAAACGTTGTGCTTGTGATCCTACGTCTTGTTTACAGAGTCAGGGTCAGTGGCTGTCAGAACGTATAGATTTCAAACCTTTAATTGTATATTTTTTCAACAAATTCTCAAGGTTGTTTCCCACCTTCCCAGCCGCACCAATGTCTCCCCTGTTCACTCCACATACGCTTTTATTGCGCCATGGAAAGTTTTATTTGCTCCTGAGCAATTTGCTCTGGAAACCCCCTGTAGATCCTATGAGTACTGTACGTTTATAAGTACACATTACGTGCACGCACACACACACGCGCACACTTCAATACGTCTTGAGCGGGGTTCCCCTTTAGACACCGGATAAATAACTAACTTCAAACAGTAAACTAGGTGCTAATGAACTGGATCCTGACAGGGTTTGCTTTCCTCGAGCAGAGACCCACCCCACAATGGATCCATTCACAGGATCTCAGCCATGGAAAGTGTCGGTAAAGTAATCCTGCTAAAGTTTATGCGACCTTTTCTAACTCTCAGTACGTCTTTCTCCCCTTAGGCCTTTAAGCGGCGGCCAAAAACAACACCGAGCTGCATCAGCTGATACAGGCAGAGGCTACCCGCATTTGCATGTTTCAAAATGGCTCCCATTCACTACCAGTTGGCAAATTGATGTGCGGAGGAAAGGAACACAACGCCCTGCTTCCTCTTAGCGCGGTTACCTTCTAGATCAGTCACGGCAGCCTCGGATCCGCTATCGAGAGTTGTTACTTCCGCAGCAGGGACGTGGCAGGATGGCATCGGGAGCTCTTCTGTGCGTGTGTGTGTGCGGCCGGTCGGCGCTGAGCCTACCTGCAAAAAAAAAAAGGTGTTATTTTATCTCCAGGCAACTGAATACGGGCCGCGTTCCCACAATGTGGCTGTGCACTCTGACAAACCCAATAAAAGTCACTGCTCAATTTATGAATATGGACTTCAACGCAGCACTGTTTCTCTAATTTGATATGCACGAGGGCGCCTAAAATGTCAGCTGCTTCACACTTTCCCGAACACCTGCCGAAGCTGACTGAGAAGGATCGAATCTGTCAGTTATGAACCACGGCGTTCCAACAGGAAGTCTGTCGGCAAGTTTGTATTAAAAAAAGGTGATTTTTCAGTCTCTCTCTCTCTCTTTTCAGCGTTTGAGAGTCTTGAGGTGAGCGATTGCCGTCTCTCCGTGCGGTCCCGGCACGTTCATCTTCACCGCCGGCGGCGGCGGCGAGCAGAGGGATGAAGTATGTCTAGTACTAGTGGCGGACAGGTAAAGTGATACTCGGCCGTGGAAGTCGTTTTCCGCGGCGGGCGCTTCTCAGAAAGACGTGCTGCGTTGAAACATGCGATATCTCGTTCCAGCCCGGGGTCGAGAGCGGAAGCCTCTCCTCTCGGACACTGACAGGCCGCATCTATGGCAATCTGAGCTGACACCATGAAGGCTTTTATTCCTATCAGATGTTTCCATGCGAGGAGAGGAGAGGTGAGCAGAGGAAGGGATATCAGACTTGGCAAAGCCGTGCGGAAAAGTTGGGAATATAATTGAAAATGCATGGACTTTGCTCAACTTTTTTCTGTTTGGGTGTTCTTAGCATTTTTATAGCGTCGGTCCTTGGCGTGGCAACATTTTTATAAGCTTCAATGGAAACATCCACAAGCAAAAGGAGTGAGACGCCATTTACTGTAACACCTGGCTCCACCCACATAAATAAACAATTAATTTTAGAAACGGGGCCTTTATACTGAGGCAGGGATTAGACTGTCTATCAGTGAAAAGGCCTGTCACCTCCGCACGCAGGCACATTTATCAGCCGCTGTATATTCAGTCAATCAAAGACGTAGATCCTCTCTTTGCCACAACACCTGGGTTTGCTTTGCTCTCGCCGCCGCAGAACGCCGCATAATACCGACATGTGTAAACCAAATAACCTGCCAGGTGCTTGTTGTCTTTTTTTTTCTATTTAAAGTCGAACGGGCGGGAAAGTGCGGCAAGCTTTCTCGACAGCTGGAGAGCAAAGAGGATAACACAACGGCGACCCAGAGGCGGAAAATGAATCTGTGCTGACCCTTATTCCCCCCCCTCACATGCAAGCCCGAGGATAAGACCGGCGGTTGTGTTGGGCGGTGGAGGCGGGAGTGTCCGAGGGGATACGGCGGCTGAGCTGGAGGGGATGTGGACTGCCTGAGTGAGCGGCGGTTGCTAACCTTATCAAAACAACACCTTTGAACAGTATTTACCTCTGACCCCCGTATACAGTCATGAGTCTGAGGCCGGGGCGGTGAGGTAAGTCACTTTCTTGTTGCATTCATTTCTCCCTCTTCCATACCCCACCTTCTCACTCTATCCCTAAAAGAAACCCCCACCCCCACCCCCACCCCACCCCGCTTCATCCCTACAGCATGGGGCTCGGCAGCATGAATGGGGCATTGTGATGCGTCTCCGTCACGGCAGCGAATGTTTTCACTTCCATTTGATCCGTCGGCGAGGCTGCTAATTGGGTAAGCGTGTTCCCAGGTCACCGGGAGGTTTCTCTTTCCATAAATACAGAAGAGAGCCGGCGAGGGCTTCTACAGATGTTCTTTCCCACCCTCTTCCAAGTAGGTTCAGACCAGCTTCGGGGAGTAGATGTAATTTATTGTGTCTAAAACCACAGTCCAGAATGTTTCCTTCTCCGTTGCTCTTCATCTCTCCAAAGCTGCTTTTTATCTTCCTCGCAGACACTGTATCACTGTTGATCTTCATGCTTTCTCTAAGCCTGTCCTGCAGCCACCATGTTACTTACAAACCACAGGTGTCATGATGACATGGACATGCTGTGACTTTGTCTGTTCTGTCTCCAGGACTGACAGGTCCAGATGATGTTATTTTTCCATGTTTTTGTCCACCAATGACACGATTTATGAAGCTTGTTTGTGTTTGTCATGGAATCCACATTTCCTCCCTTGCACAGGGACTCGAGACGACCTCGGCTGCCAGCACTAAACAACTCAGTTGGAACAGAGGGCTTAGACAAACTCGCATGCATATTTACTTCACTTAATCTGTGGGGTGTGGTCAACATGGTTCAAGTGGTCAGAAAACTGTCCTTCAACTGGATGCCCGAGGTTCAAGCTCTGGTGCTGGCAGGCACCCACCCTGCTTAAGTGTCCCGAATTCCCGACCGACTCTGCAGCCGATCTCTGCCCTCCCTGGCAAGGAAAAGTGAAAAGTCGATCCCCTGCAGTTCATCAATAAAGAATAACACCATCAGGATGAAACAGGGAGCCAGACGCTGACATGCGGGGGCGAGTTTAGCCTTCCTAGCGCCACCACAACGCCAAGATCAGCAAGCACGGTGACAGTAACTCAGGCTGAGTAAATCATTTGTTTTCCGTTGTCATATTGTAAAAGTCACTTGGCAGTTGTCAGCACCACGCTCCTAAATGATCCTGGGACGGAATTATCACAAAATTAAAGGAATTGTGAGGGTTTTTTATGCTACCAGACTGCAGTTTGTCCGGTCCGGTTGTCTTTGGTGATTGATCCACACCACAAAAACACAAACACCAACTGGACAAAACCGTGATTCCATTTCTGAGCCCAAACCATGAAGCACCTTTCTCTGAAGTCAGACCCACTGGGACAAACTGGTTCAGACTAATCTGGTGGTCTGATGGCGCCTCCGTGTGGTAACATGGCAGTACTATATTTTATTGATGCCATGGTGCAGACTGCCTCACTGCTTCCCTCTCTTCATTTCTTGTTGATTCATAATTTTACATTTAAATGTACCTGGACTTGTAAGTAGGAATCTATGCTTCATGTTCAGGTTTCTGCCTCGGAATCTGTTCTCCTTCATGTTTTACATCTGAAGTGACGTGTTGGTGTTTACATCCACTCCTATCATGTATTTAGAGCAAGGATCAGCCACAGCAGACCTGTACTGTATACTTAAGTGTGTTCTTACCAGTGCATTCCAGAGGGTGGCAGTCTTGACTCATGGCTCCACTTCATGACCAAGTTACTGCAAGAGAGGAGAAGAGAACCCACAACATGAGCAAACAGTAGAGAGCAGCATATTAAAGCTATAAACTTGGCTGGAGTCCATTGTGTCTGGCAGCCTGACAGAGGGACACCGAGCAAACTAATGATTCAAACTCAGCTCAGCTTTCACGATTCTCATAAAGTGATGTGTTCACACCCAAGAACACGTCGTGATTCATCTGTATTGACTCATTAGGCAGGAGAGGCATCAAAGAAGGATGATTCATCTGAGGCATTATTCATCGTGCTGTGGGCTTCTCCCGGTACATCGCGTGTAAACAACAAACAAAGCCCACGCTGCCTTTAAACACACAAGCAATCCTTTCATATCTTTCTCATCTTTAATATGGCTAATAAGTTCTTACTTTCTTGAAGGGCGGTTTTGTTGTTTACTAAAGCTGTTGTGTTATGCAGCGATACGGTTGTGTGGCTCTGTTATTTGTTAGACTGAATTTGACAAAGGCAGAATAAGTATAAACATTCGGATCTGTTTTCTTTTTACTGCAGAGAACCAATAAATTGCGATGAATCAATTATTCATGAGAGCTGCTGAGCACTTCAGTTTAGGATAGCAATGTTCCCTTGCTATGTAAACATAATAAATAAAAGACTTTTAGTTCCTTATTCAATACAACAAAAATGGCTTACAGTTAACTTGTAGTTTAATCATTCATAAATCACTCAGATAACAACACCTGTCCGTAATAAATTCAATATCGTCACGACGAAAGATCTTCCGGCATTTAGTTGGGCGTGTTAGGTACCTTTTCTACGTCATTGTTGACATTAGCTCAGTGCGGCTAAAGAGCAGCACATGTGTTTATGCTAGCGTGTCACTAACACAGCCACAAAATGCGTTATATTGTATTAAAAACTCATTTAACTAAAACTTACTAAAACTGTAAAGCTCCTGTGAGTTTCTCTTACACGTAAGAGTTCGTCTCATTCGTGGTATTTGTGTAGTTTTGTTCTGATTAAACGTCATTTTAAACGCGGTTCCTTCACGCATTTATGTTCGATGTATTTCCGTTATACGTTATGCGCGCGCAGTGCCCACTTCCGCTTACCTGTCGGGGCGGGGCGTGATTTTCTCCCACGGACACTGAACGCCTCTTCATCACACTACTCAAAGACTACCAGGTGCCTTCAGGGAGCGCACAGTTTAACGGTGAGAGGAATTTCACGAATTGTTATGATGATTTCATTGCGCCTTCTGTTGTTTGTATCATTTCTTTTAACATTCTGCCAAATGTTGAAATTCAACAGCATTATTTTTGATGGATCAAAACATAAATGGGCCTAGATGGGTAGACAAGGGTTCACTGTTGATCATCCTGAGCATTGTTACTAAAGGTTTGTCAGCTTTTCATTAGAAGGGAAGACGCCCAACACTTTCGGTAAACATCTTTCAGAATCAAAATGATTGTTGTTTTATGGCACCATGACAGATTTAAACTAATAATACAAGTTATTAAAAAGTGCCTATAAGGTTGTGCAAGGAATGCAACAATGGTATAACTCAGTAGGAGTAAGATTGTTCTTCTAATGCAGTCAGTCTAGCAGGGATGTATTGAAGAATGAGACTACCTTGGCCACCTCTTTATCTGTAGGTCCCAATTTAGAATCAAACACTCAAATACAGTTTATGTTCTTTTCAAGGGTGTACGCCATGAGAGGAGCCATTTGATTTTTATGTGTGTATTGATGATCCTTTGCATCCTAAACTCGCTCATTTCACTGCACTTCTGCTCTTTTGTGCTGCCAATGTTTTTATAGTCAAGTCGTGACTCCGATAGTTCTCGATCAGCCTTCCCTCAGTTAACTGTGCCCTCCGGCTGCACGGGGAGGGGACGGCACAGGGAGGAGTGGAGTTCTTTCATTAAACCCAGCCTCCCGGCAACACGACTACGGCGCACACTTCCACCACGCACCCCTGGGTAGATTAAGCAGGTATTTCTGCTGATAAACACACACTGAAGCACTGGACCGGAGTGTGTTTGAGGATGTGTGTTTCCTCCACACGCGTCCGGCATATTGGCAGAGTTTGAGCTGAAGTGAAGGACCTGTGTGCAGTGTGTGGTGATTGTTGTTTTGAATGGGCTCTCCTGCACCAGAGTCGTGTCCCTGCTCGTCACACATTCCACAGCAGAACCCTCCCTACTCCTCCTCCTCCTCCTCTTCACTTCTCTCCTCTCATATCTGCATCGATTTCTCACTCAACAATTAAAGCCCAACAATCGCTTTCTGCTTTCTCTTTCTGTTCCATGTGTTCTGCAGCCTCATCTCTTTCTCCCTTGTTGGCACCATTCAGTACATCTGTCTGAGCACTGGCTGATTCTTTATTTATAAATCTACTGGTTAAGAGGAGGACTTCAGGGGCTGCAGTATCTTTGCAGAGATACTGCAGAAACAGCGTGGGTGAAAATCTGCTCCTGAGGTGATAATTATAGGAGAACATCTACAAGAGCATTCATCCCTAGAACTGTATCTGCTTATATAGTATAGAATCCCTCTATGTGCTTCCCCATGTGGTCAACCTTGATGTTCTCTCATCTTTCCAACAAGTCAAACACAACTTCCCAGCAGCTGCGTATTGAATCTGAGCTTTTCTTGCCGTGATAACAGAATTAGCAGTATCCTGTCTCACCTCTCCACCGTCTCACCTCCGTCTTGTCAGAAACGCAGCCATGATCACAGCGGCGGAGTACGGGCACACATCCTGGGAGCTGTCGGTGCAGGTGGACCAAAAAGATGGTGATGAGGGCATGAGGTTTAAGCTGAGGGTGAAGGGGGACCTGCACATCGGAGGCCTCATGCTGAAACTGGTGGAGAAGATCAGTAAGTGTCTGGCGTCGGCTTCCTGTTTGGTTTTAATTAATTATGTTTGTCCAAAGCCTCTTTTTATTCTAACCCTCCAGCAAGGCTACAGCTGCACATCTAACACGTTTGTTATTGCCTGTGAAGATTTACAGTAATTCTTATTCTTGGTCTTCTCCTTAATTCGTTCTCTAATTACTCTTATGTAAAAACAACATCAAAGTCTTGTTTACACAGCACAGCTCAGTGTTTCAGCCTCCTCAGTCTGCAGCACTCCTGCAGGTCTGCTCAGGAGGCCACACCCGTGTTTGCACCACATTTTTCTGCACCGTAGGGCCATTGTTTTACTACCATACCAGGCAACTGTGGCCAGAAGGGACAAAGTTCAGTCTGGATCTGATCTGATATCTCTGCGCAATTGTCTCCAAAGCCGCAGTAGAGTTTGTGTAAAGAGCATGAGACACAATAAATGACTCAGACGTTTGTCATCGGGTTTAAAAGCAGCGTAACATGATGACATGATGAAGTGCAGAAGTAAGTATAATAAGTACGCTATAAAAGTTAGTCACTCTCTTGAAATACGCAACATATTTGGGAGTGAATTAAATTCCATTTTAAATTTGAGATATGGCAGTAATATGGTGGTGACAGTAGTTCTAATCAGTTGAATGTGTCTGGATCCCAGAGGCTCCTCAGGACTGGTCTGATCACGCTCTGTGGTGGGAACAGAGGAAGTGCTGGCTGTTGAAGACGCACTGGACCTTGGACAAGTATGGAATCCAGGTAATTCGGTTACTAAATCAATTTCTGTCATTCGTCTTTATACAATATGAACACCATATGATTTAAAATTATTCCCTCTCCCAGGCTGATGCTGACCTGCGCTACACACCGCAGCACAAACCTCTGTTGCTGCAGCTCCCCAACATGAAAACCGTCAAAATGACCGTCAGCTTCTCCAATATGGTCTTTAAGACGGTGGCAGACATCTGTCGAGCGCTCAGTGAGTTTCTCCATTTCTTCTGATGTGAATGTGGGAGGAAATGTCTTTACTTATGACTGCTGTTCTTATCTCAGACATCAGGAGACCAGAGGAGCTGTCCCTGCTGAAACCTCCAGACGATCCCTCCAAGAAAAAGAAGAAAAAAGAGAAGAACCTATTCGGCGACATCTTGGATATGGACGAACTCACGGGAGGACCAGGAGGATCAGGTACGCTCACAGGCATCCGTGTTTCAGGACCGTAAAAATTAAAAGAAAACCTGCATCACAGTTTCATCAGCACTACTTTCACTAGAGGGTCGATTCATTTGGTCAACTATCGTGTTTTCTTCAGTCTGACCACTCACCAGATCAAGTGGGAGTCTGTTTTTTGCTCTGTGATTCATTTAGCCAGAAGCAGGAGGAGGAATGAGAAAGATCTATTTATAACTGCTGAAGATCTGATGCTCAGTTTTCATCACTGAGTTCAGAGAGAATCCTCCAGTGAGCTGCCTCGTCCTTCAAGGTTTCATCTCAATCTGATCTTAGTGCTGCTTTGTGAGGATCTAATGCACTTTGATATCAGGCCTCTTTAATGTGATTCCTCTTTCAAGTTTCCTCATCTTGTTTTCCTGAATCTGAACCTTTTTGTTAAACTTTTTCTTTTGGTCTCATTAACTGTTTTGACATGGGTGCAGAGTGTTTGTTCATTAGCAGAGACCACACCACAGCAGTGGGGTTATGAAGTGTTTAATGATGGAGGGGAATAGTGGGGAATGACGCATGCACAAGCAGGGAGGCAGATGGCCATCTAAGGTGGTGTAGTGGCCCGGGGCGGGAATCCGTCTGTGCAGGAGTGAAGTAGGAAAATGATGGAATGAGAGGGTGTTGGGATGAGTCGGGTACCTGATGGGGTTAGATGGGGTTAGATGGGGTTTTGCCATGATCTTTAAAATGCCTTCAAATGTCCTTTGAAGGAGGTCCCATGTACAGTAAGACCATGACAGCCACCTACGACCCGGAGAACGGCATGCCAGTGTCTGCCACCAGCCTGTGGTTTGGAGACAACCCCATGGCCGCCTGCCAGCCTAACTTACCCCCCGCTGAGCTGGCCAAACTCTACCAGCAGCTTTCACTCGTGGACAAAGCCATCAACAATGCAGGGTAAACAACAGCCCCAACAAATAATAATACAAACGTGGTAATGTTTCTATCCAGGCATCTTCTGATTGATCGTTGCTGTGATTAACAGGTGGTTGGACTCGTCAAGTTCTCTGATGGAGCAAGACATCCAAGATGACGACAGGCTGCTGCTGCGCTTCAAGTACCACGTCTTCTTTGATCTCAACCCTAAAGTGAGAGATTCCTCTGGAAAGCTATAAATCCTGAAATATGAGAGGAAGTTTGTGATTAAATTTGAGTTTGTGTGTTTGCTCTTCAGTACGATGGCGTCAGGATAACGCAGCTGTACGAACAGGGCCGCTGGTCCATCCTGCTGGAGGAGATCGATTGTACCGATGAAGAAATGCTCATGTTCGCTTCACTACAGGTGAACATTATCCCGTGAACATTTCAAGGTTTCAGGGTTTCGGGGTCTTTATTATTTATGTGTTTTGTCTATCACATGGCTAAACAAACGTATCCACACTCATTGACAGCCATGGTTCATTTGGAGTCTTTAATGAGCCTGATTTGTCTTTGGGGAGTTGGAATAAATTCACTTAAACATGCTGAAGAAATTAGATCTTTGTGAACTATTATTGAGGTTTGTTTGAGCTTTCAGAAGATCCATACAGGAGAACAGGACTGTGTGTGATCCATGCAGAGACGTGCCAGGACATGAAAATCCCACAGGAGAGGGAGGAGGGGGAGGGAGAGGCAGAGGCACAGAGAGAGAGAGAAAGAGAGAGAGAGAGAGGGAGAGCACAAGTATGCAGCACTGTAATAAATAAAGCCTCCATCAGTTACTCTGCTGTGAGTAAGTGTTTGCCGTGATAAGAGAGATAAGTTTTATCCGCATCTGACTCTCAGCTCGTCTCTAATCCGTCCTGTTCACTGTTGTTTTGCAACGTTTGGCACACAGTGATTCAGAAGTTGCGGTAATTCAAAGCGAGATCAGCGTTACACTCACCTGCACGATGGTGCAATGGCTGGCACACTGAGCTGTGTATATCCCCCCTCCCCCCCTGACTCATGCCAGCCTTGCATAACCTTTTAAGTCCAGTAATGGCAAAGCTACATGGTTATTATCAAGGCTACACATACACAGGGACTCACATGTGAGTCAGCTCTCTATAAATGCATCACTATGTCCCAAGGAGCAGCTACAGAGAGAGAGACAGAGACAGAGAGAGGGAGAGAGAGACAGAGGGAGGTCTTGCATAGTCAAGCACATTTCCTTGGTGCTGTGTCTTTCTGTTTACTGTGCTTTAACCTGCTTATTCCACACTTTTGGCAGTGGTCCGGTGCCAGAACTGTTGTGTAAACTGAGACCTGGTTTCAGTAACCAAAGCTGATAATTGACCATTTACCATTACCTTAAAATGTATAAATCTCCTCGTTCTAACTACCAGACCACAAAAAGCATGTTTTAATTAAATTTAGCTTTTTTCTTTGTTTTCCAGTATCACATTTGTAAGCTGACGCTGTCGTGTGAGCCGCTGGATCGCTCCAAAGAGCCTGAGATAGATGAAGTGGAGGCGGCGTTATCCAACCTGGAGGTGACGCTAGAGGGAGGAACCCCGGACAGGATCCTGGTAAATGAGATGCTCCTGCACATGACGGGGTAGTCAGGCTCATTTGGAGGTTTCTGGCCTGTTATAGTAGAACAGCTGTTTGAGTTGATTGGTAGCCATCCACTGGATTGTATGTCTCAACATGGTGATGTCACGAGAAGACTTCTAGGTAATTGACAGTTGTTTGTCCCGCCCCCCTCAGGAAGACATAACAGACATTCCAGAGCTGGCAGATTCCCTTCGGCTGTTTAGGTAAACCCAAACACCCATCAACATACTGTGTATATGATACTTAATCTGTTTATCACATTAAGTAACCAGCGAGTCTCAGAAAAACACCTTCTATGCTCCTAAACCTCTGCTTGTATAGTAAATTAAAGCTTTATGAGGTTTGTCCTGGACTTCTAGTGAAATACAGCACATCATTTAAGAACAGACTTGATTGTGGGAGAACAAATTAATAAAATGATTATTACTATTTATTCTTTGGCTGAATTTAGGCCCAAACGATTGACGCTGCGGCCGTACAAAGAATACTGGTTCGTATTCAAAGACACCACCATCTCTTACTACAAGAACAAGGAGACCTCCACTGGAGAACCCATAGAGCAGTTTCACCTGCGAGGTAAACTCGGCCAACATGAAGGCGTAATATGAACACGCATATGTATGTGACATCATGGATTATGGGTCAATGGTTATGTAAGTTGATACAAACCCTGAAGTTACCACCTGTACCCGACAGGCTGTGAGGTCGTCCCTGATGTCAACGTCACAGAGAAGAAGTTTGGCATCAAGCTCCTGCTACCAGTGGCTGACGGGATGAATGAGGTCTACATCCGGTGTGACAATGTAAGGCTCAGCTCCTCAGCGCTGTCTGTCTTTTCTTTAAATGCTGGCAATCTATGTTGACTGTGTGTGTGACATGTTTGGGTTTCTGCAGGAAACGCAATATGCAAAGTGGAAAGCTGCCTGCATCCTGGCCTCCAAAGGCAAGACCATGGCCTATAGCTCCTACAAGTCAGAGGTGAGGAACATCCAGTCGTTCCTACAAATGAAGAGCCTGGCGCCCCCCCCTGGTCAAGCATCTCCCAACGTTGATGCCATGGATATGAATGCCGAATGCTTTGTTTCCCCGCGCTACTCCAAGAAGCACAAGTCCAAACAGGTCTGTTTTGTTCTAACCTACAACCATCACGCCACAATCACAGATTCTTTCTTCTTAATGTATCTGTGCTATTTGTTTTTAAGCTGACAACGCGTATCCTGGAGGCCCATCAGAACATAGCGGGGCTGTCCCTAATGGAGGCCAAGATGCGTTTCATCCAAGCCTGGCAGTCACTTCCAGAGTTTGGCATCAAATACTATATTGTCAGGTACGGTGCAACGTTAAACTGCTGAGCCAAATAGAATAGCAAAAGTGCAGCATAAGAAACTCTTATTTGATATGTGCATTCCAGATTTAGAGGCAGTAAGAAGGATGAGATTCTGGGGATCTCCTACAACCGGATGATTCGTATCGACATGTCCACCGGCCTGCCCGTCACCACGTGGAGGTTCGCCAACATGAAGCAGTGGAACGTTAACTGGGAGATAAGACAGGTGGGTACTTTGTTGTAGAAAAAGGAATGAGCAGAGAGAGAATAGATACTCAACAGACCTGAAGATAACGTCCATCACACATGAATCATCTGCTGTGTTTCTATTTTCAGGTGGCCATAGAGTTTGACCAGAACGTGACCACAGCCTTCTCCTGTGTGAGCTGCGACTGTAAGGTGGTCCACGAGTTCATCGGCGGCTACATCTTCCTCTCCACGCGATCCAAAGACCAGAACGAGACACTCGATGAAGATTTGTTCCATAAACTCACCGGGGGACAAGACTGAGCCGGGATGCACTGCAGCCCTGCGGCTCTTGTTGCAATGTATGCGTGTGATTTAGATGTTACAATGTGACAGCACAGCATTCAGCAGCAGCCCCACATGTCACCACTGACACAGAACCTTTGATATTACATAACCATGCAATTTATTCCGATTTTCACTCACAAAAGGGCAGCATCAGGGTTTACAAGTGTTTCTCCTGTCATTTAATAGCCTGTAGACTGTGGGCAGCACTTCAGTCCAAAGTGTGTTCTTGATGTAAATATCTATTCTTGCCTTTGAGAATCTTTTCCTTCTCTCAAAACCTTGGTGACATCATTTCTGTGTGTTGTTAGGTGAAATGAGTTGCCCGTCCCAAACAGCAAAAACCTTTTGTGAACTGTCATTAATGTTTTTATTAAATATTTCATTTTTTGTGTCACATGTGCTCATCTGTTGGAATATCAATAGAACAGTTTGTTGTTGTTTGTTGTTCAGACTGAGTTTAAAAACATTCACGGATTTAAACAAAAAAAATGAGTTTATGAACATTAATCAAAGTTCAGGATCTCCAGTCCGACAGTCAACCCGATGCTCCAGCCTCTCCGTCTACTTTCACTCTTTATGGGCATCATTTCATAATTCCAAGCGTTTTGTCAATCTAGCAAGTGCGTCTATGTTGATCGACTACTCTTCTATCTACGTATTTACCCTGAATCATCTTACTTTGCCGCTATTGGCTAAGAAGCTCACCGAGGCCCGTTCAACCAATCACAGCTGACTGTGACGAGGCATGGCGGCCGCAACAATCTGGAATCGATTAATCGTCCTGTGAAGCTAGGGAAACACAAGCTAACACGTGGAAATGGTGATCTAGCGTATTTTGTGTTTATTCCGCGGTGTTTTTGCGCATTTTTGGAGCGTCGGCAGTTGTGTTTAGTGTGCTGACGGCTTCCAATCCGGTTCATCGACGCGATAATGGCGGACAGTGGCGGAGACGAGGAGTGCCGGATCAAAGGGGGAGACTACGTTGTGCTGAAACGAGGAGAGATCTTCAAAGCTGTGCAGGTTCAACCCAAGAAGTGAGTGCAGGAATGTGACAGCATCACCTAACATCATCAATCTGAACCACCAGCCTTTGGAACTAATGATGAGGTCAGAGGAGGTCACCGAGCCCCGCGATCGATCCAACAATCAATCAATCAATCATCGAATCCATGCATTACACTCGTGTAAAAAGGGGAAAATAAAACATCTCAGAATGAAAGAAATAGAAAATTGTTGAAATTGTTATGTGAATGCATAACAACAAATAATGAGTATGGATTTAGAGTTGATTAAACTCTTATAAAGAGTAAATAGGCCTGCAGGGCAGATGTGTGATTCTCACCCCAGCAGGTCCTCAGGCAGTTTACATGCTGCCTGACAGTGAGATTTAATTCTGCTGATTGAACAGTTAACCGCTAAATGAGCCTCATTAGATACAAGCAGAACTGTCAAAACAACACGCTAACTACAACAACATGCTAACTAACAACACATTCAGAGCTGCAGCTGTAACTGCATGTGATTTGTTGGCAGGAAGTTGATCTTTGAGAAGCAGTGGTTCTACCTGGACGCAGCAGTGGGACACCTTTACAGCACCACGTTCGAAATCATGCCGGGAGGGATTCTACAGCAGAAGAAGCCCAAGGACACGGAAAGCTCCGCCGGTGTGTAAACCTGCTGGTCAATACTGACTAGACCAGATGAAACTGGTCAAGTACTGGAGCTAAACAGCTGATTTGTGCGAATAATATTGTATTTAGTTTGGTGAATGTCTCCTCTGTTCTTCTCACAGATGCAAAGGAGGCAGGCACAGACAACAGAAACATTGTAGATGATGGCAAATCTCAGAAATTAACCAGGGATGACATCGAAACGCTGAAAGAGCAAGGTCTGAAGGGTCAGGTACATCAGCAAGCTCGCACTCACATCCAGACAGCTGTTTGTTATTCTGCCTTTTATATCATCGGGTAAAAGATGACACATGGATGAAAACAGAGGGGACGCTGATTCATGTTGTGTTTATGTTCTCTGCAGGAAATCATTCAGCAGCTCATAGACAACAGCTCAACGTTCAGAAACAAGACGGAGTACGCACAGGATAAGTACATCAAGAAGAAAAAGAAGAAGTGAGTAACTCGTGGTGATGATTCATGATCAGTTTTGCAGTGTGAATATTTTTATCGATCATGCTCATTCTTGTTTTTGTTGCTTCTGGCAGGTATGAGAACAGCATCACAATCCTTAGGCCGTCCTGTCGCATCTTGGCCATGATGTACCACGGACGAGAACCGGGCAAGATCTGGTCAGTCACCGTCTCTATAGTAGTGTAGATTGTTGTTTATTTCACACTCGCCTGCCTCCCTGTCAGTCCTCCTCCAGGGCCGCAGGGCTGGCGCATGATTGGCAGTGATTGTGATCAGCACAAATATTCCCTGATGCTTCAAGATTTGTAGTGAGAGCCGCTGTTTGTGCTGCTGCATGGAGAATTCTCTCTCTCTCTCTCTCTCTCTCTCTCTCTCTCTCTCTCTCTCTCTCTCTCTCTCTCTCTCTCTCTCTCTCTCTCTCTCTCTCTCTCTCTCTCTCTCTCTCTCTCTCTCTCTCTCTCTCTCTCTCTCTCTCTCTCTCTCTCTCTCTCTCTCACACACACACATGCAGCCCTGTGTATATACAGTTGGTCTTTGATGATTCATAATTTTGTGTGTGTGTGTGATGCGCTTCAGCCACCTGCGGTACGACACACTCGGCCAGATGTTGACTCTGGCCAACATCCACGCTGGCAGCAAAGTCTTGGTGTTTGAGACGTGTGCCGGCCTCGTGCTGGGCGCCGTCATGGAGAGAATGGGCGGTACGTTGGTTTTCAGAGCTAATCTATAGCTTAACGTCGCACCATATCTTACTCATGTAGGTCCCTAAACAAATGCTAACTACTTACTCCCCTCTCTCACCCGCTCCTCCAGGCCACGGCTCAGTGATCCAGATGTACCCGGGAGGAGGGCCGGTGCGGGCCGGCATGGAGAGCTTTGGCTTCCCCACTCACTTTCACGACACGCTGCACGAGTTTCCCATCTGTCATGTCGACGCTCTGCTGGCAGGAACTCTGGACACCGCGGCCAAAGACTCCGGCGCTGGTGAGGCCCGTTGTTCTGCTTTAGATGGAGGCTGTAGGAGGACTGAAACTTTCTCTGCTTTGTCGACAGAAAATAAATAGACGTCATGAATCACTTCAGTCTAGCTGGTTGAAACTTTCACTTTGTAAAATCAAATCTGGTAACAGTTAATAGTTTGCGTGGAGCATTTTGGCATTCACTTACCAGGTCTACAGGCCTTTGAACGGACCCTTTGGCTCCTGATACCATTTAATAAATAAAAGCTAAATGGGTTCCCAAACAGAACTGTGTTATGCAGTAATGATGGACAGTAATGAATCCTCTTGGCTACTTCACGTCAATTGACCAAGCTGCGAACTGACGGAAGTTAGAGATCCATAAAGAAGTTTTTGCGATGTGTTTTATGGATGATTATTTCCAATGTTGGGTACAGACACAAGTCAGTCGGGCGGCGCTGTGGAGCAGCAGGGCAGTCCAAAAGAGGGGAGCATGGAGGCTGAAACCCCCGAGGACCAAGAGAAGGAGGAGATGGAGAGACGCAAGGAAGCTAAAGTAATACTTACCTAATAATTCCACTTAATATCCCTCAGACACCTGTCAAAACGTTTATGCTGTCATGTATCAAAGTCGTGAGGAGGTCATAAATACTGCGGCTTATTGTCCTCCTAGGTCCAGGAGAGGAAGGTGAAGCTGGAGGAGAAGCGGAAGAAGCTGGCAGCCGCCGCCGCTCAGCTGGAAGGAAGAAACGCAGACGGGTCAGCGTCACATTTACGTTTACATTCCTCCCATGCGTTAACGTATTGACTGGCAGTAATTGATCGACAGAGATGAAAAATTGATGCACGATTAATTAAAGGCGTTTGACTTTGTAGAAAGCCTCCCCGTAAAAGTCGCAGTAAATCCATTTCGGGCTCGTACGCGGCGATTAGCGTTTGTCGCCCTTCACAAGGTTGACGAAGTGATTGCTTTGCAGTTTCCCGTTGTATAAAACAAAGCTTTATAGTGGTGTTATGATTGATGGCTGAAGCGTGGAGGTGCCGACATGAGAGTCAGCAGTCGGTATCGATCTGCCGAGGTGTGAGTTTCCTCCGGGTCTCCTCCACATCGTAGCAGCCATATCGTAAACAGTCCCTCTTCGCCCTAAATCAAGCCGCTTTTCTCTCCCTGACTCTCACCCAGGGCCATTAAATATGAAATTAACATATACAAAAGGCACTAAATCACAGCCACAGCTCGCATACAGGACCCATAAGCTGAATCATTGCCTTCCGATGCCTCCAATAAGGAGGCGCAGATGTATTTCAGGCCAGACAGGTTTGCCCGCTCATCTCGTTTGTTTCCCATTGGCAGGTTGGTGATAGCCGGCCGCTTCCACCCGGCGCCGGTGCTGCTGGGTCTTATCAAATTCCTGGCTCCCTCCAGGCCGTTTGTGGTTTACTCGCAGTACAAAGAGGTAAGAAGAAGTGCAACACTACGGCGGAATAAAGGCTGATTAGTTATCATAGATCTCTCATTAGCTGCCCGGCTGAGCACAGGCTTTTATTGCTCAGGACTCCAGTGGGATTCGCTCTTATTGTGTTACAGCAGCGGACTTTTCTGTCACTGCCCGACAAGTTACAGCGGCTATCACGTCCCCACGCTTATCACCTTAGTTGTGCTTATGTTGCTAAAAGAGAACAGCGCCGACACGTCTCCTCATCCTCCAGTCCTTTCTCTCTTTCTCTCTGCAGGCTCTTATCGAGTGCTACACCAAACTCAGGGACCAAGGCGGCACCGTGAGCCTCAGACTCACAGACACTTGGCTCAGGCGCTACCAGGTACAGTACATCGTTAAACCCCCCAAATCGGTGCTGTATTATGGGAGTTATTATTTATGATTGTCTGGTTTTCTGACATAAAATTTAGCTGAGGTATTGTTTTTACCCCGGCTGAGACGGTGACGTGCTTGACTAAATCAATTTTCCAATCATATAATCTGTTGAACCATGAAATCTGTTTCTCAGAGTTGGCGTTCTTTCAGTGGAGTTATGGAGTATACGTACACCTTAGAGTGATACACCGCCTTTATTCCTCTGCAGGACACGATCCAGCCTCTAAAAGTTACCCGAACTCGTGTTTTTGTAAAGACGCTGGAATATTGCAGTGGAGACCGAACATCCCCTCCCCCTCTCAGCTCAGAGAGGGGGAGAGAGAGTCTGTCCTCTTGGAGTTAACATCCTGTGTCGTGTCCCCAGGTGTTGCCTAACAGGACCCATCCCGTGCTGCTGATGAGTGGGGGCGGCGGCTACCTCCTCTCGGGGACAACGGTCGCCACGGAGAGCCCCAAACCTGCAGGCTCCCGAGGAGACGGAGAGCCGGCAGCAAAGAGACTGAAAGTGAAAGACACAGAAGGATGAACATAAACAACCCCCCCACCCCCCAACGGCCTGCAGCGTTTCCCCCCCCCCCTCCAGTCCGGCGCCGACATGAACCGATCTGACACAACTGGAGCAGGAGAGACATTCGTGTCCGGTTTGCGTTCGTCATAAATTGACGCTACGCGATGAAGGCGTGCCGGCAAGGAGTGAACTGTAGTCGCTGTGTGTTGCGTAATGAAGGCGCTTGTCCAGGTTTGAGGGCCCTTTTTCATTTCATCCGGCTCAGATATTTTTTATTTTGAAACGGCGCCACCTGGTGGGCTGCGTCTGTGTTCTTGACTGAATAAAAGCAAGGAGAGAAGTCCGTGTTTGGTCCCAGAATATCTTGTTTTATTGAGTGCAGACTGAACAAACATCTCAGATCACAGTCATTTAAAATGATGAACATTTTGGATTTGTGGACATATATTAATAACTTTACATAAACATCAAAACCATTCCCATGCTGATAAAGTTAACGTCAGAATATCACAGATACGCTCAACACGTTGGTATTAAACAGTTTTGGCAAGGCACAAAACTGAAACTGAAAGCACATTAAACTGGCAGACGGCCGGACGCTGCATTGCGCCTCGGGAACGCCGTCCATCCATAGCCAAGTTAATTGCTCTTGTCATGCAACTTGGAAGCGATTT
Source organism: Genypterus blacodes (assembly GCF_046128005.1). Lineage (NCBI taxonomy): Eukaryota > Metazoa > Chordata > Actinopteri > Ophidiiformes > Ophidiidae > Genypterus > Genypterus blacodes. The sequence goes on along the minus strand of NW_027466908.1, from coordinate 443,454 downwards.
TCTGCAGCTCCATGTCCATGGCGGCGAGATTTTCCAGGTTCTTCTCCTGGAAGAAACAAACATATAGTTGTTTCTAACCACAAATCAACGTTACATGAAGATTAAGCGCTTTATCTTCCCTTGTCCTGCTTGCTCATTGGTGTAATCTGTGTAATTCTCCTTTGGTCATTTGTTTAACACAGTCCCTTAATATCCCCAGAGTTTGGTACAGCAATTTAGTGCCGTGCAGCTACTACATCACTATTACTGTATTATTCTATCGCTCCCCCACTCTGAGGCATTTGCAGCCGCTAGAAACACGACACAGTAAAGCGTCTCTCCGGGCCCCGGCGCTGCTCTTACAATAGATGCTCAGATCGCTGTGGGAGGCTGTAATTACAAGCAAACAAACGCCTTAAAGAACGCCCCCAGGGTCAGAACAGCTCAGAACACGTCGGGTACATTATTTGTCTACTCGGAAAGTTGTCCTCGGGTGGGACGACGTGTGCAGGGATGCGTATTCACTGGTGCTCTGACATTTGCACGTAGTGGACAAATTTCCATAATTTGCATCTTGTCTCCTTTGTCAGTGAAATACTTCGGTGTACTTAATGTATATAAGGACTTTAAGAGGTCGTTCAGACGCACATGATGTAGCTGTTTGTTCCTGCTAAGAAGCCCCGGATTATTGTGAACCTTCAGTTTAGAAATAACGAACATAAAATATCTATTCAATATTCTCGATGATACTGTATAAAGATGGCACGCAAACTCTTAAGGTTTCTCCAACTTAGATGAAGTATTACATATGTCGATTCGGCAGAAACAATCGATGATTTTTGTTTTTGTTAACTGTTCCTGATGTAGATAATAATCCTTTAGAAAACATTTAGAAATCAGATTTAGTTGTTTACTTTTCGTCTCTGCTTCACAGAGTACCTGTAAAAGCCGAGGGGGCCCAACACCAGTTTGCCTGCGGCTCCAAGTCATTTAGTGAAATTTATGTGCGATGGTTTAAAATTTTACACCTGAGCCCTGACATTTAAATCAATACAAATGTATGTGTAACGAGGTCCAGCTGTGAGGGTGTGGACTTTCTTCCCTTTGAGGCGACTGTGTTTGCCCTTGTCTTCTCTTCATTAAAGCTCTATCTCACCTCCTGAGGGTTGAGCGCTCGCTGGCTTGTGCTCTTCGCCTCCTCTTGATTGTGGTTTGCCAGCTGGTTGATCTTGTAGTTGAGTAGCTTGGCCAGTGTCTCCATCTGAACACACCAGAGCAAAACAACTTGTGTCTAAAGGCAAAAGTTAAATTGCCCCAATCCACGTTTCAACCCTTAAGTAAGTTTCAAGACCAATGGTTAGATTGGTCTAGAACTAACGTAAGCTTAATGAGACGCCCTTAGGATTCCACAATACTGTTGTCATTCTCTTCTAATATTAATTTGTGTTGCTTAGAAACAAATTCAGAATGTTCCAGAAAGTTCACCCCTAATATTCTCTTTTTTGCTCTGAAATTGCTTTGTGCCGAAGGTCGACATCTCAACTGTTTGGCCGAGTTTGTTGCTTCTCAACCTGCAGGGCCACACAACAAATCTAACCTAACATTTGAGCGTGAGGTCTGAACATGCATGTCTGTTTCGTCCTTCACTTTACCTTCTCTGATGTGTGTCCATCCGTGTCCCTCTTGTACCAGGCAGGATGGTAGAAGCTTCTGAAGATCCAGGGGTTCCGTTTCTCTGCCAGATTCCTGACAAACATCACCACACCACAATTCATTCAGGTAAACTCTTCACTGCAGATCAGTTTGGCTTAATTTGGCTGAAAAGTGAAAGCATGCTACCTCAAAGCTTCGTCCTTGTCTTCATGCTCATCTGAATCGCTCCTTTTCTCTTCAACATCCTCAGTGGAGACTCCGCCACGCTTGTGGTAGTTCTTCTTGTGGTGGTACCGATGTGTTGGTTTCCATATGCGCTTTTCTATTTCTCCCCCCTCTTTTCCATTTCTCTTGTCTAAACCCCAGTCTTCCTGGCTGCGTTCCTCCTCTGGTTCCTCTCTCTCCTCCTCTGAGAGCTCCTCGTCACGTTTGTGCCTCGTCTGGTGGTGCCTTCCAGCCCTCCACTCCCTCTTTTCTCTATCGTTATCCAGACCCCAGGATTCTTGGCTGCGTTCCTCCTCAGGTTCCTCTGAAAGCTCCTCATCGCGTCGGTGTCTCGTTTGGTGGTGCCTTCCTGCCCTCCATTCCCTCTTTTCTCTATCGTTATCCAGACCCCAGGATTCTTGGCTGCGTTCCTCCTCAGGTTCCTCTGAAAGCTCCTCATCGCGTCGGTGTCTTGTTTGGTGGTGCCTTCCTGCCCTCCATTCCCTCTTTTCTCTATCGTTATCCAGACCCCAGGATTCTTGGCTGCGTTCCTCCTCAGGTTCCATTGAGGGCTCCTCATCGCGTCGGTGTCTTGTTTGGTGGTGCCTTCCTGCCCTCCATTCCCTCTTTTCTCTATCGTTATCCAGACCCCAGGATTCTTGGCTGCGTTCCTCCTCGGGTTCCTCTGGGAGCTCCTCATCGCGTCGATGTCTCGTCTGGTGGTGCCTTCCTGCCCTCCATTCCCTCTTTTCTCTTCCAGTATCCAGACCCCAGTCCTCCTGGCTGCGTTCCTCTTCAGGTTCCTCTCTCACCTCCTCTGAAAGCTCTTCGTCACGTCTGTGTCTAGTTTGGTGGTGTCTTCCTGCCCTCCACTCTCTCTTTTCTTTTCCGTTATCCAGATCCCACGATTCTTGGCTGCGTTCCTCTTCCGGTTCCTCTGTGAGCTCCTCATCGCGTCGGTGTCTGGTTTGGTGGTGCCTTCCTGCCCTCCACTCTCTCTTTTCTCTTCCGTTATCCAGATCCCACGATTCTTGGCTGCGTTCCTCTTCAGGTTCCTCATCTCGTCTGTGTCTTGTTTGGTGGTGCCTCCCGGCTCTCCACTCCCTCTTCTCCCTTTGATCATCAAGACCCCAGTATTCCTGGCTGCGTTCCTCCTCTTCCGGATCGTCACCTCGCTTTTGGAACTTTTTCTTGTGGTGGTAGCGATGTGTGGGTTTCCATATCCGCTTGGACCTCTCTTCCTCGTCCTCGTTTCCATGTCCATCTCGTTTCCAGTCCACATCCCAGTACTCTTGGCTACGCTCTTCCTCTGGCTCTTCCCTCTCGTCTTCTGAGCCTGCTTCGTCGCGTTTGTGTTTGCGTTGGTAGACTCTGCCAGGCCTCCAGTTCCTTTTCTCTATGTCGCCGTCATCCTCTGATCTCTTCTCGTCCATGCCCCAGCTCTCCTGACTGCGCTGGTAGTCCTCATCTTCATCATTACGTTTTTGCTTCTTTTGGTGGTATCTCCCAGGCCTCCAGTTGCTCCTCTTCTCACGCTCAGTTCCCTCTTCCTCCTTCTTGTCGCCAAGGCTCCAAGACTCCTGGCTACGATCTTCCTCTGGGATTTCTCTCTTCTCCTCCACTGATTTCAAGAGTGCTTCGATGTCTTTCACATCAGCTCCCTTTGCTTCAGGTGCCTCGGGTTGACCTTTGACCTCTTCTTCATGAGCTCCATTCCCCTCAGCGTTTTTCTTGTCCACTGGAGCATGTTTAACCCCTGTAGCACAACAGAAGAGAGATCAGAGGGGTTCCTGACTGTATTTACTTTCTTAACCCTGAAGAGAAAACGGATTTTACAGCATCCTTTTAATTCTTAATCAACAGAGCTTATTCTGGCAGTCAGCATCACATATAATCCATCCTTTTCACAGTGATGATTGTTCAGTAAGTCTTATAGCAGCAAAAACTGAGACTAAAAAAGAATCGTAAGTAACACTAACGCTGCAAAACTTTTCATGTCAATCCAACCTGTATTTGAGGAGTTAGGGACAGCATCTACCCCCATTCCTATCCCTTGCATTTAGCCAGTGCTACAGCGCCCCTCCGTGGACAGTCTGGGTTATGGTTTGTATAAATCCCCATTATCATCCCATTTCTTCTTTTTATATCAATTAGTTATATTTAAGATATTTACTTTCCAAACATGTTTTTCAATCAAAAACTGGACCGCTCGAGCTAAACTGATCTTCTGCATTTACTTATATGAACCCAGCGTGTAGGAAACATGCGCCATAATTCGGACGATTTGCGCCACAAACCTGCTTGCAGGATGTTCTTGCACTCCTGATCCAGCGGTGCAGAGTCCGGCTTGGTGAGAGCTTTGGACAGGACCTCAACCAAGCAGCGAGTTATCTGCAAGAAACAAATCACCAAAATCAATACGAGCACATCTGCTGCTCTGTTCACACGGTAAGTTCTTCATATTGTTATTGATCATTAAAGCCGTACCACATCTTCTCTCTGTCCTTCTTTTCCCACAGGAAGTGCCAGATTTCCTGCATTTAAAAAGTAGAGACGTTGTAATTTGTGATTAGAATGTTTCATTTAGAACACCAGCAGTTATAGCGATGAGATCGTAGATGTTACAGAGTAGAAACGTGTTGCGTATGTGAGCAAAGTAAACTGCGTAACAAAGTGGCTTCATGCGTAACTTCTCTGTCCGCGGTGCTGAACTACGATCATGAAGTTCAGAGGAAAAACCCGTGTCTGCTCACCTGCCAGAAGAGCCGAGACCAGAACGAGCACAGAGCCGAGCCTCATGGTGCCAGGCGGGGGATAGATCCGACAGAGGCGCAGTGGAAAGCGGACTGCTCGTCCCTCCGTGTGGGCTGGAGAGAGCTGCACTGAGAGGTGCGTGTCTGCTCTGGAGTGTTGGAGCAGAGCAGCCTCTGATAAAGGGAGTGGAGAGAGTGGAGGGGAGAGGGCGGGGGAGAGAGAGAGAGAGAGAGAGAGCGAGAGAGAGAGAGAGAGAGAGAGAGAGAGAGGGGAGATGTGAGGAGAGGGGAGGAGAGGGGAGAGAGGACTGGGCTGCAAACCCGTGGGAGGAAGAGCTCAGGGCTCCTCTGTGTCACGACTCATTAGACCCAAGAGAAGCAGCGTCGAGATTAGATGGGTGCAAAATGTCGACATGTTAGTGGGAAGCCAATTAGAGATTTGATCAGTGGCACAGCTCACTCACAACTATCTGATCTGACACCGCTGTGTGTGTGTGTGTGTGTGTGTGTGTGTGTGTGTGTGTGTGTGTGTGCGCGTGTGTCTTTGTGTGTGTGTGATGCCGTGACACACCTGAGGGGGGACAGGTGCAGGGGCGGACTCAGGAGGCCTGGTGCGCTAATGCAGTCAGACAGGAGAGTCAGAGGTGCTAATGTGAGTTTATGAGCTGGACCTCATCTGAACCAAAGTGTTTGTGTTCAATCCCTCCGAAGTCTGAACACAAAACTTATAAATAATTCTATTACACTGACTGCATGTTTCTTGTTCTTCTGAACGAATCTCCCCAGAGCTACAGCGCCGCTCTGTGCTCAGTCTGAGATATGCTCTTTAATTCAGGGAACCTGGAAGTTCCTTTAATCATCTTCTTGGCTCTCGTTTTTTTCAGGACCAATCATATGTCAGACTGGACAGGATGAGATTTAAAATGGTTGCTGCAGCGATCAGGTCATCTTGGCCCAGGGGCTCTCAGGGCCCCTGATCCAGAACCTGATGCGTGATCCACTGCTTTTCCGGCTCCTAAGCAAACCAGCCCAGATGTCTCTCCTCCTGGCTGTGTTCTCCAGCTGCTCCTCTAGGATTCCAGGCCAGATGGGATCTATACAATAATCCTTCCAGCATGTTCTGGTTCCGCCCTGTGGTCTCCTTCCTGGAACAGATGAGATGTCCGAGCCTCCTCAGCTGTCTCCTCTCAGAATGAAGCAGCAGCAGTTCCACCTCTGGCTCCCTATGATGCCCAATCCTGCTGTCACTAACTCTACCTTCACAGAGGGGTTTGGCTCCGGTCTCCTAATCTACCTGTGACTGCAGAGCTGTCATGCTGGACTGCATCACACTGCAGAAGTGATCCGCTCTCTGCAGTTAACTCACTCATAAAAGTCTTTATTTCATTTTCTTTGACTCTTCAGCAGCCCCTGGGTGGAGTTATGTAACTCCTCTGCATCCTAAAGTACACTGATGCCCACATTTTGTGTTTCTTTAAATGCGGCACACATAAATAAACACACAAGTATACACATTCAGTTTACGTTGTGTTTGCGAAGCTGCCTGAGAAAGAATTCATTCCATTGGTGGAAACCTAAATAATTAATCCCACCTTCAGTTCATCTCAGGAGAAAGAGAGGAGAGAGAGAGAGAGAGAGAGAGAGAGAGAGATAGAGAGAGAGAGAGAGAGAGAGCACAGAGCTGGGAGAGGAAACTAGTTAGAGACCCATGATCAACAGTTTATCATGATCAACACGTAAGGATTATGGATGCACTATGTGTGTGTGGGTGTGTGTGGGTGTGTGTAGAGCTGTTACCCAACTTCATTCATCAATGTAATGAATCATTAGGTGCAGGAACCAGGAAGAGATCTAATCAGGAGTATTTTGTGATTTGGTTGCATCAATAGCAGGGAAAGCCTCTGCATTGGCAATTGTGTGTGTGTGTGTGTGTGTGTGTGTGTGTGTGTGTGTGTGTGTGTGTGTGTGCGTGCGTGCGTGCGTGCGTGCGTGCGTGCGTGCGTGCGTGCGTGCGTGCGTGCGTGCGTGCGTGCGTGTGTGCATCTACTTTCCTGCATCCCAGATCTCCAAACTTCTTAAGTCAATACAAATCAAGTGTTCAAGAGCTCAAAGTTTAGAAAAGTCCTCCCTGCCCTCCCACAGCAGCACAAACTTTGTACACCTCCTCTCACTTTCACACTGATGGTTCCTGTCACATTCATCCGGAGGGCCGCTTTGTTCTCCAGCGGTGCCTGTCAGGGAGACAGAACAAAGACAGACCTGCACAGACTTTGGCCCCTTAAATATCTTTCATGTCGTCTGCTCGGCGGCGGCGGCGTCTGACCTTAGCGTATGGGCGACACATTACATACATTCTGATTCAATCATGTCTCAGAAACCAGAAAGCCGTAAACTGTAACGGCTGCCGGCGCATTAAGTGCATCGTGCTGCATAAATCTGTTCTCAGGCCGGCGTCCTTCACGCCTCTGTGACTCTTATCTGACACGCTATACGTCTCTGCTGCAGACGGGCCTCGCCGTGGTAACACTAACATCACGCAGGGGACGGAACACACACATGCGCCTGTTATGAATGCTAGCGCGCCAGTTTTTCGATCCTGCATACAGACTTGTGTGCGGCTGCAGACTAACACAGCTCTGCAGTTTCCTTTTCTGTCCCCGGAGAGGAAATGAGGTCTGTGAGCTCAATGCTTCACCTCCACACTGAGCCAAAGCAGCCAACCAACAAATTACAAAACTCCCATATGCTCACAACTAAAGCTGGAGCAGAAACGTGAGCGTGTGTTTGTGTGAGTTCGTCTGTGTGCGTCTGCCTGTGTCGCTGTGATACTGTACGTGTGTTTGAGGCATGACTGCTGTTGCCCCAAGGTCTGATTAATATTTCAGCGAGCCACGGGGAGGACGGGAGCTTCCAGGGGCGTGCAGATGGAGACGAGAGAGGAGCTGGGTGAGGACAGACACGAGCTCCGTCTGCAGCAGCGCCGCCCTTTCATCATCAGCATTTACATGCATGAACAAAAGTTGAGTGGCTGGACGATGAGCACGCCGCATGAAAGCCTCGGCCTACGCTTTGATCTGGGCGAGGACGCTGAGGACGCAGGGAGTGGACAGACTTTGATGCTTTCAGAACAATAGGTTGGACTTCTCACTGTCATGTTTGACATTCTGAGGCAGAGGACACAGTTCTGAGGAATGAGCTGAGGTCCAATAGTCCATCCATCCATTTTTGTCCCATTGATGTCTAATTTGGGTCTGATTACTTATTATGAATGTTAACGACTCACCCAAAACTCACTAACCATCTGTGTGTCTGCTCGTATAGTTTCAGGCTCCAGGTGGAACACAGGGTGTGTGTGTTTTCATGACGAAATCCAGTAACACCTTCAATACAAATGACGCTTTGTCATTTCATGGACAAAAGACATCAAGGGGTCGCCTGATTTCGTCATGAAAGCATGAAATGTTTTGTCACACAGAATTCGTCTCATGTTTCTGAAATCCACCCTGAGGCTGGCAGAGACGCTCAGGAGGCATCAGACAGTGGAGTGATGTCACTGTTGTCTGATTAAACAATAGTGGCTCAGAACTTAATGAAACAATCTAAAAACCATTAATGTTTGGAAAAAATAAAGACCAGCTCACTCAAAACTGATTATTTTTTAATTGAAATTTTGGCAAAACACAATCCGCCTTCTGAACAAACGATTCCGAACATCCTCTGTTGTCTCTTCTGGGTTTGGATGTGTTTGATGCTTCATACAGATTTTGTATGAACTTTAAAAAGTAAATCAAATGAAACTTCTAAACCATAACTTTCTTTCTCTTTCTCCCCTTTCAGTGTTTGTGTGTTGGTCACCAGGAAGAGGAGCGTTGGATCCATGCTGGTGTCGTTTGACAGCCTGCTGCTTTGATGCAGGACGTGAGGTGATCTATACGCTAAACGGCCTCGGCTGCAGCGCCGCTCGATGCAGCAGCCGGAAACCAAAAGCCTCAGACAAAGACAGAGAAGCTTTAGCGGTGATTTACTCCCGAACATCTGAGCCAACAGTCATTAACAATGGGAGCAAGTGAGAGCTGCTTATGATCTATTCTATACAATGTAGAAGTATCTGATTTCTGCTCCCCTGCACAGTGATGATGTCGGAACCTGAAATGAGGCAAAGAAAATGAGACGGAAAATGCTGAAGGCAGTATTTCATAGTTTACAAAGTCCTGTTCTTTGGTGTGTGTGTGGTTGTGTGTGTGTGTGTGTGTGTGTGTGTGTGTGTGTGTGTGTGTGTGTGTTTAATCAGTTCCTCTGTTATAATAGTGACTGTGACCCATGAGGATTTTGTGAAAGAAAAAATTGTTCATCTGAGCACAAAGTGTAAATTCAGGGATGCAAGTTAAGGATGATGAAGATCTTAATGAGGTTTTTTGGGGTGTGTGTGTGTGTGTGTGTGTGTGTGTGTGTGTGTGCAAGGCGGTGTGGGTGGGGGAGGATGACAAGTACAACTGAGGTAGTATAAATGTGAATAAGCGGAGAGGAGTCTTTACGCGCGCTAAAGGTAAACTGCTCTCTGAAGAGTTGAGGTCATTAATCCACTCACAGTGAGACATTAATCGTAGTTATGGCAACAGAGCAGAAAGGGACACGTATGGGAATGTACACATATTTGCTGCGGCGCATAGATACATGTGTGTGTGTGTGGAGTGATGTGGACTGCATGTTCTTTGTCATACATGTGGTAATGTATCTGTCATATATGTGTCAACTCAGCAGATATGGAAGGAAACGCTGCTATGGAGACAGAATCTGACTCCTCCTCTCTCCTCTCCTCTAACTGCTCTTTAGTTTCTAACACTAGAACAGCACCAGAGCACGAGAGAGCAAAGTGAATGAAATCGGAAACGAGTCTTAAAAGTCTTTAATATAAGATGGTATGCTTGATGTTTGTGCTGCAGTGATGGAGGCTGAAGATGAGAGGGAGGAGCTGCGGGAGGATGAAGCTCCGCCCACCAGCAGCAGAGAACACAGGGCCCATCCCTCTGTTATGACCGGAAATGTGCTCATCAAAGTCGGGACGCGTCTCAGGTGGGTTGATTTCCACGAGCGCATGTCTTATTGTAAACACACAACCTCATAAGACAGCAGCTCATCATACACACACTCACACTCACCCTGGAGCCTCTGGTGCTCTTCATCATTCATAATTCATAAATCTAAACACAACCTGATGAGCGCGGTCACACAAAGGATCGTGTTTACAAACCCTCTTACAGGGATCCTCTGCAGGGTATTAAAGCTTGATGGCGCCCCGGCCTCCCCCGGGCGTTCATCACGTGGATCGATCTGTGTAAATGTGGAATGATCCTCACAACAGATGGACCCGATCATCCAGAGGGGACACAGGCAAACTTGACACTCATAAATTGTTTATCAGGACTCAAGCGAAGCGGAAAATTGGATTTCTGAGCGGTGGATTATTTTCAGGTGAACTTTGATCTGCGTGGAAGCAGCTTTGTATCTGTTAGTGCTCACATCCATCTGAACATGAATACACCCAGTAAATAAAGCCACACTAGCCTCCTTCCTCCCTCCCTCCCTCCCTCCCTCCCTCCCTCCCTCCCTCCCTCCCTCCCTCACTTCCTTCCTCCTTCCTTCAGTCCCTCGTCCCCTTTCATCCTTACTTGTGCTCTCCCATCTGTCTGTCTGTCCTTCCTTCCTTGCTCCCTCCTTCCCTGCATCGCTCCATTCCTTCCATCCTCTTCCCTACCTCTCTCCTCCTCCGTCTCTCATTCCTCCCTCCCTCCCTCTCTCCTCCTATCTCTCCTCCTTCCCTCTCTTCCTTCTCTTCCCTCCCTCTCTCCTCCTCCCTCTCTGCCTCTCTCCTCCTATCTCTCCTCCTCCCTCTCCTCCCTCCCTCCCTCCATCCCTCCCGCCCTCTCTCCTTCTCCCTTCCTCCCTCCTCCTCCCTCTCTCCTCCTCTCTCCTCCCTCTCTTCTCTCCCTCCCTCCCTCCCTTCCTCTCCTCCCTCCTCCTCCCTCTCCGTGGCCGTGTGTTCTTCGTTCTTCGTAAAACTCGTTTTACATTGAACATCTTTCATTCTTCTCAGGCGTGGTTATCAGACCTCAGGCATAACCGCATCACTGATTCTTCTCCACTAATTGCAACAAGCTGGAAAACCACCGTTTGCCGATCGATGATTCCAGGGGTCTCTCTCTCTCTCTCTCTCTCTCTCTCTCTGAGCCCCTTTACACCGCCGTGGAATATCCACCTTTATTGTATTGCGTAATTTGAGCTGTAATTATGGATTTAGCACTTCCAACCGCTTTGTTAATCACCTGCAGGAGCTCCTTCATCTCCTCGGCTTGACTAGTAAACACATAAACCATCTCTGCGGCTGATGGAGGATCATTAATACCTCTTTCACTGCTCCCCAGCATCCAGTATAGACTATGTAATATCAGATCTTAATTAATTCTATAGTACATTGTCAGGGTTTATTAGGCAGCTCTGATATTAAGGATGACTGATGTTTCCTGGGAGCCTTTTTCCTGCCGCGACCTTTCCACTCTTTGGGTAAATTGACACTGATGGGAGCTATTGTTCCCACTGAGCGCAGAGGTGATAAAATCAGCTGATATGGAGTCAGTGTGTGTGTGTGTGTGTGTGTGTGTGTGTGTGTGAGACAGCAGAGAGAAACTCGATTATCCAGTCTAATCTCCGCCTCAGGCTCGCAGGTTTAAAGGCGGATAGCTGGGTGCAGAGCTTTAGGTCAGAGTGAGCTCCAAGTTTCCTTCAACCAGGATTTCAAGAGAGAGAAAATCATCTTATGCCAATGCCATCTGATTTGTTGAAACCTCCGGAATCTCGTTTTTTGCCGCGCCAGTAAACTTGGATCGGTCCACAACTGTGACATTCATTCAGTATTTGTTGGTATCTTTTGTTTTTTGTGTTCGATTGTGCGCCATTACATTTTTTATTGTCTGTAATTTCACGCATCAGCTTCAGCTTTTGCTTTTGCTCTAAGTAGTTCAATGCCAGCTTTAGAGCTTGCCTTTGACGAATTTAGAGAGTGCACTGATTGCTTATCAGTCCTTTGGGATTTGGTTTCAGACATTTTAGCTTTGGTGTTACTTGTCACAAAGAGTTAAGTAGATGGGGGGGGCTTCTGCTGCCTGAATGCACTTACTCTTAAGATGGCTGAAGCTCCACGTGGTGGTTTCTGTTAGTGATGTGCGGATCGATACTGAAATATCGATACTTCCGATACCAGATCTGTATGCTCTAAAATCGATTCTCAAATGAAAATATCGATACTTTTGATACTTCAGTCATTTGTGGTAATGCATACCATTAACAGCAATACCGTGGAAAGTTATCAAACTATCCAGATCTTGTATAAATGACACGCTACTGGTAGGAACTACTTTTTCTTCCGCCTGGGTAAGTGGCTAATACGTAAGCGCAGTGGCACGCTGCTGCGCACTCGTCTCTCAGTGTGTGACAATGGCGGAGCGGAAAAGGAGTCATGTGTGGAGCTATTTTAACTCCACTAACAGCCCGGATGCAGTGTGTGACATCTGTGGAAAAACAGTCAAGAGTTGTGGCAACACAACAAACCTTGTCAAACACCTTAGAACGAACCACGGCACCGAATATCAGAGCTTTACGCAGAGGCGGACAGAAGTGCAGCCGCAGAATGTATCAGGTGCTAGGGCAAGGCAGGTGCAGACGTCTCTGGCGGCGTCCTTCGGTGCTGCAGCCAGACATTACCCAGGTAAAGGGAGAAAATGCGGAGCTTTAAGCGCCGCTAAGCACTGTTGCTGTTGGAGTTGTTATATGGTTATGAGACAAGTAACAAAAATGAATACATGCTTCAACAAATAGCAGCACGAGTTCAGCTTGGAGTAATAGCCTAATATGTGTATCACTGAGATAATCTCACACATAAAGCCTAGATTTATTCAGGTAAGGTTTCATAACATCGATCATTTAAAGTGGATTACATAGACTAGGTGTCATTAAATTATACAGAGCAATTGCGATAAAACAGCAATGGTGAACTTAGAAAAATATATAGCCTACTAGAAAAGATGGATATAAAAACAAAACATGTTATCTATATAATATATTATTATTATTTACAGTGAGTCTAATTAGCTTTAACTGTTAAATAAATATTTTAAAATGTTGGTATTGACCAACTTGTGCAAATATTGTGGCATCTATTTAATTAAATATTTTACTGACAATTTTTTTTTTTAGTCACCCAGGATTATAAAACAGCAAGTGTTTGTATCCCCTTATTCTAGGCTATTTGGAGAGACATACACACACACACACACACACACATATACATACATACATACATAGTTGAAACTAAATAAGATTAAGCATTCAGAACAGAGAAGCCCCCTCGTTAATTTTGTCCTGTGATTTTATGTTGTTTAAAGATGATTCCCCAAGAGCAGCAACACTCACAAGATGCCTGGGAGAGATGATTGTGAAGGATCTCCAGCCTCTGTCCATAGTGGAAGACCAGGGTTTCCGATGATTTGTGAGAGCTCTTGACCCAAAATATAAACTCCCAGGAAGAAACTGACAGAGACTCATCTTGTAGAAATGTTTGATGAATGCAAAGGCAAAGTAAGGGCATCTTTGCTAAATGCTTCCAGTGTTGTACTTACCACTGATATGTGGACTTCAATGTCCACAGAGGCATATCTGACCGTAACATGTCATCTCATTGAAAACTGGGAAATGAGGGATTTTGATGATGTGATGTGATGTGGTGGTGATGTGATGTGATGATGTGATGCAATGCGGTGATGTGATGATGCGGTGATGTGATGATGTGATGATGCGGCTGTTTTGGAAACCCACACTTTCAATGGGCAGCATACAGCCGACAATATCAGTTTAGCGCTTAAACGCATCACAGAAGAATGGGGCATAACTGACAAGGTTGCTGCAGTAGTGACAGACAATGGAATTTCCCTACGGCCCTTTAAAGAAGTGAAACGGGAAGTTTCAGCGGAAAAGTATGTGTCAGTCTCCAAAATGATCCCGCTTGTGTCACTTAGTCACACTAAAGAGAAAGTACGTTGTCACGAGCCTACTGAGGTACATGGCCGCTCTTCACTCCTGGTTTCTCCCTTTGGTGTTTGTTAAAGGATTGTCTGTAAGTATTACATGCTGCGTAATCTGTGATGTCACTTTTGTACTTACCTTGTGTACGTTTGCATGTATTTAGCGCTTTATTGTTATGTTAATCAGTCCGCTTTTCATATGCTAATTTTCGCTGCTAATCGCCATGCCAACTGCCGTGATTGATCGTTTGAGCTACTTCCAATTTATTAATCTATATGCAACTTATTGTAATGTACAATAGTGTATGGTAATTGTTTCCTGGTTGTTTATTGTTACAGTTTCACAAAATAAGGATAAGAAGGAATGGAAATGAGGAAGCTGCTGAAGTAAATTAAACAAACCATCCGTCTTTTGGAGTTTCTTCTTGTTCCGTGTTTAGCTGTTTGGATAGCTAGTGCAGCATCTACCAAGGTCATTTACAGTAAATGTGTTTTATCTAATCTTATCCTGATCTGAGACCATGAACCCCGGTTCAACATGTGTCCTGGTTATCTGGCTGCTGTCCGTCTGCCGTCGGCTCTCCCTTTGCCTTGATAAAAACAAATGCTGATGTTAAGACAGAATTATGGAAACGGTTTCATCTCATAATTAAGACTTTGCATTTTTTTAATCAACGTTAAGTTTCCTTTTTTTCCAGCTTTCATTCACGATGCAGGATAACGTGACCTGACATCTCACAGCGACACACACACATAATTGTCCAGAGCGAATCGGCAGTCACACAGAATAACATCAGGTCCCTGCCCCTCAACGTCTCAGCAGCTCTGATCTGCCCTCCCGCCGCCTCAGGCCACCGAGCTGAGCGACGTGTGAGCCCAGCTGGAGCTATTCCTCTAAGTCAGCAAGGAAGAGAGAGAGATAATGAACGCAGTGATGGATGTCAGCGCCTGGGTTACAATAACAACCACATCAAAAGCACAGCGCAAAAGCCAAGTGATAAGGGGGGAAGATGGAGGATCATGTGGGAGCTGCTGGAGTCCCTCTGATAAGGATGCAGGCTCTCATCTTAACGTGTTTGATTCCTTAAGAAGCTCTGTATCGGTCCTGGTGAGACTTTAAATATCTTCTGCTGTGGCCTTTGGGTTCTTCTCTGCTCTCTCTGCTCTGCTTACTCTGCCCCCTGATGTGACCCCTGCAGGACGCCCACTCCAAGGCAGAGCTGCTGTGCTAACCTCCTTCTATTTGCACCAAAAAAAGTCGTCCTCTGCAATGCAACACAACTTTCAAACTTTTCCTCAGAGGTGCTTGTAAAATTCTTTGGATCCTCTCACGACTCACCTTAACTATACGCTCTTGTCTTGTCTTGTCTGCAGTGTACACATGAAGCGCACACAGGAAGCTCCAACGTAAATATGGCTGATTCTGAACCTTTCACTTAATGAGTCACTTTTCCGTTGCTAAATAATCCTTATGTGACACTGAGCTGCTTGAAGTGGTTGATAGAAGTTGAGCCCTGTGAGCTCCGTATCAGGCGCTGAGATGGGCGCGTCACACTCCACCGCATTGGTTATCAAAGATGAAATAAGTGAATTCCTTTAATGAATCCAGCTTAACTGGTATTTGCAAAGATTAGTCTGTAACTGAGTGATGAGCTGCTGAACTTTGTCCAGAGGAGTACCAACAAACATTGAAACTGAGGTGAAACCAGGCAGAATCTTGGCTGCAGCTCCACCTGGATAAGGCAGACGCAGTTTCATCAAAGACCGGCAATACGATGGAGGTGAAGAGAGAGAACGGAGACCACTGCCATCACTGCTTTCATGTGAGTAGAAACATCCATTCCTTCCAAATACGTGTGTAATACTTCTGGGAGCTTCCAGAGACATGTGGAGGTCCTGTAACTAAAGCTCAGAGTGAAGAGCCGCGACTTGACACACAGATGGTCCTATGAATAATAAAATATCTATCTATCTTTTAATTTACATGATAAATCCGTAAAGTATCAATTGAATATTTCTCCATTTATTCCCTGCACATATCTGCATGTTTTGTGTTTTTATGACCAAGAAACTGTGGAAAATATTTCTTAAGTGACCAATGATTAATAATGAACAATCAATAATCTGTGATATTGAGATTTAAAGACTTATTTTTTAAATAAAAATATATATTCCTGCTATGCTTTTAATGATTCTAGTATACGTGTCTGTGAGTGTGTGTCTGTGTGTGTGCGTGTGTGTGTGTGTGTGTCAGTGTTTGACAGCTGCTTTGTTGAGTTGCCATGCCAACATTGGGAGACAGACACAATGCAGAATGTTGACTGAGAGCGATAAATGAGGATTCAAAAAGAAGAGGTCAAATAAGGTGAAACAAGGTGACATAGGGTGAAATGAGGTCAAATCAGGTGACATAGGGTGAAATGAGGTCAAATCAGGTGACATAGGGTGAAATGAGGTCAAATAAGGTGAAATAAGATCAGCTAAGGTGAAATAATGTGACATAAGGTGAAATGAGGTCATCTTATCAAACTCTGCTGTCAATCAAAAGTAGTTCTAAAGTAATAAACCAAACACGTTGTGAGATATTATGTATGATACACAGTCCAAAGTGAGCTCATCTGTTTCTGCAGACGACCTTTGAACCTGTTCTGTTTGTTGTGTGTCCCTGAGTGTCCCGGGGGAGGAGACAGGAAGACGGGTGGGACTGATTGTACCGCAGACGAGGACAGCAATAAGCCCACCTATGGTGTGATGGACGTCCCCCCCTGGTACCTCTGCATCTTTCTGGCCTTCCAGGTGGGTTTCAGCCTTGGGGGTGGTATGGATTTAGATTATTGGATTTCACACTTGAGACTTTAGATTAGATTTATTAATTTGATGCCTTGGGTGTTGCCTGGCTGCTGTCGATATTTAAACATATGACTGAGACAAATGACGATGGAAGCCTGGCCTTTAAAGGAAAACACAAACAAATCACATCCTGAAACAGGTCCAGCCTCTGTGTGGCTGTTAGAGGACGTACAGGGGGATGTGGTGATGATGTGATGATGTGATGATGTGATGATGTGATGTGGTAATGATGTGATGCTGTGATGATGTGATGATGTGATGTGGGGATGTGATGATGTGATGATGTGATGTGGTAATGATGTGATGCGGTGATGATGCGATGATGTGGGGATGTGGTGATGTGATGTGGTGGTGATGTGATGTGATGATGTGATGTGGTAATGATGTGATGATGTGATGTGGAAATGATGTGATGATGTGATGATGTGATGATGTGATGTGGGGATGTGATGATGTGATGATGTGATGTGGTAATGATGTGATGCGGTGATGATGCGATGATGTGGGGATGTGGTGATGTGATGTGGTGGTGATGTGATGTGATGATGTGATGCAATGCGGTGATGTGATGATGCGATGCGGTGATGTGATGATGTGATGATGCGGCTGTTTTGGAAACCCACACTTTCAATGGGCAGCATACAGCCGACAATATCAGTTTAGCGCTTAAACGCATCACAGAAGAATGGGGCATAACTGACAAGGTTGCTGCAGTAGTGACAGACAATGGTGCAAACATGGTTGCTGCCGTGCACAAGACTGGATGGAGGCACCATCCATGTTTTGCACATACACTGAATTTGATTGTAAAGGACAGTTTAAAAACTGTCCCGGAAGTGGTGAAAGTGCTGGAAAAATGCAGTGCGATGGTGTCCTTTTGTCACCACAGCACACAGGCCACCGAGAAGCTCAGGGCTATTCAGCAACAGTTGAAAGTGGCAGAGCACAAGCTTATCCAGTCAGTAGCTACTCGCTGGAATTCAGTTTTTTACATGCTGGAGAGGCTCTGTGAGCAAAAGGAAGCTGTGACCACAGCCCTCTGCCTTTCAGGGAGGAAAACATTGTGCTTAGATGAGGGAGAATTTCCCTACGGCCCTTTAAAGAAGTGAAACGGGAAGTGATGTGTCGGGCCTCATCATCGCTCCTCTGCTGTCCTCTGCAGCACAACCTGACGGCGATTGGAGCGCTGGTCACCATCCCTCTGATTCTGTCTGAGGGCCTCTGTCTGCAGCACGACAGCCTGACCCAGGGACGTCTCATCAACACCATCTTCCTGGTCTCGGGTCTGTCCACACTCCTGCAGATCACACTGGGCGTCAGGTAGGAGTGATGGGAGGTCAAATATCATAGATCAGTAGTAATTAAATATGTGTGTCTTAGATTGTACTCTTCATTTGTCACCACATGTGACGAATGAAGAAGAGTAGGTTTCTCCCTCTCTCTCTCTCTCCAGGCTACCCATCCTGCAGGGTGGCACATTTGCCTTGATGTCCCCTGCCATGGCCTTCTTGTCCATGCCGGAGCGGCAGTGCCCCGCCTGGACTCAGAACGCCACCCTGGTCAACGCATCCTCGCCTGTTTTCATAGACGTGTGGCAGAGTCGCATGAGGACAGTGAGTCAACACAAAGACAGAGGAAGAAGACGTCACCTGTAGAACTTGTGATTAATTCAGTGGCAATATTGTTTCCACCCCACAGCTGCAGGGCGCCATCATGGTGGCCTCGGTCCTGCAGATCGTGGTGGGCTTCACTGGCTTCATCGGCTTCCTCATGCGCTTCATCGGCCCCCTTACCATCGCGCCCACCGTCTCTCTCATCGGCCTGTCGCTGTACAACTCAGCCGGGATGAAGGCCGGCAGCCACTGGGGCGTCTCTGCCATGTACGTAAAGCCTCCTCGCTCACCTGGACCTAACATACACACAAGCAGGGCGTGGCTGCACGTCTACTACCTTTGATTTCAAACTGCCATGTTTGGACCATCTTTCATCTGCCCTCCTCTTGGTCCCACAGGACCGTAGTGCTGATCACCCTGTTCTCCCAGTACCTCCGGAAGGTCCCAGTACCCATTCCTGTATACAGCAAAGCCAAGAAGCTACATGTCACCAAGTTCTACATGTTCCAGATCATGCCTGTAAGTCATCAATGCTCCGGATTCTTCTATCTAGTCTATGTGCTTGTGGCTTGTAGATGCAGGTTCTGATACTAACCTAAGATCTGAACTAGATCCTGTTGGGCATCGGGATCTCCTGGCTCGTCTGCTACCTCCTCACCATCTACGACAGGCTGCCAGCTGATCCGGAGCGATACGGTTACCTGGCTCGCACCGATGTGAAAGGGGACGTGGTGGGCCGGGCTCCCTGGTTGACGCTGGCTTACCCCGGTGAGTCCACACTCGCCAGTCCAGACTCAACAGATGGTGCAGCTTTGGTTTGTGTTCCTATAACCACGGTTTGGACCTCTTGCCTCAGGTCAGTGGGGCACACCGACCGTGAGCTTGGCAGCTGTGTTGGGCATGATGGCTGGGATCATCTGCTCCATGTTGGAGTCAGTGGGAGACTATCACACGTGTGCCAGGCTGTCCGGAGCCCCTCCGCTGCCCAAACACGCCATCAACCGCGGTATCGGCATCGAGGGGGTCTGCTCCCTGATCACCGGGGCCTTCGGCACCGGCAACGGCACCACATCCTTCAGTGAGAACGTGGCTGCCGTGGGCGTCACCAAGGTAACAGATGGTAATAAATGTGTTTATCCCTGGATTTTTTAATGTTGCTTTTACTCAATATTGGACTGCGTCTGTGTAACAACAGGTGGGGAGTCGGATGGTGATCTTTGTAAGTGGCATTATTATGATTCTGCTAGGCTTTCTGGGTAAAATCGGAGCCGTCTTCACAACGATCCCGACTCCTGTGGTTGGTGGAATGCTCATAATCATGTTTGGAGTCATAACTGCTGCTGGAATCTCCAACCTGCAGGTAAACACCAGGACGTTTGGATGAAGTGTGTGATGTATTTGGTGACAGAGATGCTGACACGCTTCATCTTACAGTCTGTAGATATGAATTCATCCAGGAACATCTTCGTCTTTGGTTTCTCCATGTTTTCTGCAATTATGATTCCAAACTGGATGATGAAGAATCCAGATTTCATAGATACAGGTAGGAACCTTCACTCCTTAGGATCTATTTTGACCTTTTGCGTGGACCAGTATTGAACAGGAAGTGATGTGTGTTTGTCTGTGTGTCACTCAGGTGTGGTGGAAGTAGACCAGGTGTTACAGGTGTTGTTGAATACTCCCATGTTCATCGGAGGAGTCCTCGGCTTCGTCCTCGATAACACCATTCCAGGTGAGCTCGTTGGAATCCTAAAGACAAAAGACTGTTAGTGCGTCAGTTCCACTTATGGACTTGTTTATGGTTTGATTGCATTTGTACTTTGGTATGGTAAAGACAGACTTGCTGCACCTTCTCATCTTCTCTTCTCTTCTTCCTCCATTATTTTAGGAACCAAACGAGAGCGCGGCCTAGCAACCGGGAACAAAGTTGAGCCTGATTCCAGCAACATCTTAGGAACTGACGAAGTATACGACCTCCCGTTTGGGATCAGCTCTCGCCTGTCCTCCTACCCTTGGGTCCGTTATGTCCCTTTCTGTCCACAGAGGGGACGCAGCTCCAACAAAAGGGCTGAAGGAGACGCTTCAAGCCAGAGGAGCAATCAACTGCCTGGCAACACAGAGCTTTCAGTGATCATCAACCAAGTAAATTTATGAGGGCTTAATTTAAGATGAAAGTAAAGTAAAGTAAAGTAAAATAAAATAAAATACAACAAAATAAACAAGATAAAAGTAAAGTAAATCTGGTCACTCTGTGGCTTTATTTTTTTAAATGTCTTCATCCATCAGGGAAATGGTCATTTTACATGTGGGAGTTTCATCGTATCAGTGTTTACAGATGTGTGTGGCGTTTGATTGAGGACTTTGCATCTTTCAAACCAGCAGCAGCGCTTTAATGTCGTGTATTAAAACTCATATTTTCCCTGTGAGCTCCTGTCTGCAGCAGGAGGAAGACAAACGACTGCTGAAACATTAAAGTGGTACTTCTTTCTAACATTACTCAGATCTTCTTATTGCACAGCAGGTCACACACATAGACAGAACACAAACTCACTCTTCTCTCTCCTCTTTCAAAAGGAAATTAAATTGCGCCGGTGGAAGCATTTATTACCACACAGCCTTTATCTCCACACTGATGCAGGCTGCTGCTCCAGCTCCTGCAGCAGTGACCCTCAGGCTGTTATTGCGTTTCCCTCTGCACAAAGACGATACGTCTCCTCCATCTCTCCCTTTCCTCTCCACGTCTTCTGCTTATCTCTCTTTTCATTTCCTCTGTCTAATTGGCTTTGACGTGCAGACAGGTGAGACACTGAGTGATGCTTAGATCTGTGGAGTCATGCTTTGGGGCTGTGAGCTTCGTGTTACATCATAGCGAGTGCAAAATCACACGTCTTTGTTTTGCCTTATTCTTATATTGAATCATACATTTTGGTGGAACACTTTGCTCCATGATTCTCAGTGAGTGTTTATGGAACTCTGCTGTCTGCGTTCCAAAGGGAAATGATAATGATTATTCAGCATTCCTGCTCATCGGGGAAGACTCCCCATTTATCACCACGTCGGCCTGGAGGAATTGTTTTTATTTTCTATTTTGAAATCTGCATGAGAACATCTATTCTGCCAGCGTGCCAGGCTCCTTCTCAGATCTGCTGGGAAACCTGGGATGCCTGTAATTCATCTCTTTGATATGATTATGACTGGAAATGGAGTTGAAAGAATAGAGCGAGGAGCAGAGAGAGAGAGAGTGAGATCTTTACTTCAGTCTGTCTGACACCAGCTGTTTCCAATTAGCACAATCAAACAGGTGCCAACACAGAAACACATACTACATCATACAGTTCATCTTAATATGCATCTGTTCCATATTACTTTGTGACATATAGGATTAATGTCGTGTCAGCGTTGTTGTTTAGAATTCATTTCATATTTACTGTACAGATTTATTTATTGTAGCGGGTGTATTATTTCATCTCACCACCGGGGGGCGCTGCAGGATAGCCTTTGGTTTGGGGTCTGGGTGACTGAACGTCATTGCTTTATCACTTTTATCACTGTGGCTTTTTTTATTACTTTTTTTTACTTTTTTCTGGTTTCAATAAATATAAGGTGAGAGGTCAACTCACACAGCTACATCATTGATACCTATTTATTAAAAATGCAAACCTGCCTCATTCATCATCATCCTCGCCTGTGGCCCATATGATGATTGATGGCTCAAACCTGCACATCCCCTCATGTCTGCAGCAGTGAAACAGCAGGTGAAAGTGTCTGCTTACTAACAGCCTAATGAGTGAGAGGGGATCTGAGCCTGAGGAGCCACGACACATGATCCCTCTAAGTCCCTGAAAGCCTCAAACGAATGACCAACTGCCCTTGGGTTGTAAGGGACTAAAAGGTTCAACACCATGAAACCATTAATTGAAATCATTAATTAAGTCTTTATGAATCCGGTTTGTCTGAGGTGAACGTGGCGCATTATGACGTCAGTATCAACAACATCCACGTCTCCTCCTCCAATCCTCCTCCTCCCTCCTCCTCATCGTGACACCAAACCCTGTTTACCCTTAAATCCTCCTCTTAAATCCGCTTACATTAGCGGATGTAACGACATTAGTTTCGCTTCCTCACTCGTTTCTCTTGCAGATCTTCGTCCTGAACTGCAGTCATGTTGTGTACGCCGAGGCGCAAATCAACTGCTGCATTACGTCACCTCGTAAATTCTAATTCTAATTTTTTTACTTGATTGGAGGCCACCATTTTGTCGAAAATACCACAACGTTGCAGTAGCAGCAAAAGCAATTTCATTTATGGTTTATTAATCGTACGACTCAGAGCCGCACAGAATAAAAACGTGCCGCAGTGGCCGGTTCCAGCAATAAATCAGAAACGGGTGTTTGATTGTGTTTTGGTTAATTAATTCGTCTAAACTCTTCACCCTCATAAGCTTCCATTCTTTCAGTATCCCCATAGATGTGTTATCTTTGCAAGTTTGCTCATTTCTATTTCTTTTGTATTGTTTTCCTGTTTATTTCCCACAGTCAGTAAACGCAGCAAGGCTGACAGCCGCAGATCCGGAGAAGGGCGGTATAAACCAGAACTGTCAAGTTAGACATAATGAGTCTGAACCAACACGAAACACGGAAATAAGGTTTCCAAAATAAACACGAGGCTGCGGATTATGATTAGGGGATCTGTTTTATATGTTTACAGCATCAAACAAAAACTCACAATGAACAAAGTGTCTGTTGAAACAATTGTGAAAACATGCCACAGGAAACTTTTAGAAACTAAATAGCAAAATATAGAAAAAATAAATAAATAAATTCCATAATTTCCTATTGGGCGTTTGTGAAACTCACTGTGTTATCTTTGGATACATGATCCTTTATCCTGGATTACTACTGTGATTTCAGGGTAGGAGTCACTAAGCCAGCACAACAGGTTAGAGAAGGACATGAAGTCTAACATTACATCATGGTTCTGCCCAGGGTCCTGGTGCGGAGGGAATGACATCATCATGGCATCTTGAAAGCACATCGATAGGATAGCAGAGAGGGTTGGGGGGCGGGGTGGAGCTACCAGATGGCGTTGATGATCTCTTCTGCGACGCAGGCCAGGGTTTGATCAGCCCTGGCTGGGTCTGCTGGACCAGGGAGTATGATGGCTTGAAACACTCCTGACCCCAGGTTACATTACCAGTGATGCGTGGTAGCCATGGCTGAAGCTATGAGGTCAAAGAGGTCAGAATGAGAGTGAAGTATAAATATTACTTATATAAGTGTATAAATAGTCAGGGGTTGAAAAACATCTCCTTGGACTGTCTGCCTGGCTGTGTGTTTGTGCTTTAGTGGCGATTGAGCGCACTGGCATGGCCCGTCCCACCCAACACTCCCCCCTCTCAGTTCTCAGGCAGTGGGATAGGTTTCGCCACAGGAGGATCCAGCGAGCCCCCCATGGAGAGGTGAGTCCTGTTCAGAGTCCTGTTCAGAACATCAGTCACCAAGATTCCCTGTTGCTTTTGGTGACGTGTGTGTGTGTGTCTGTATCTGTCCTATTTGGTGACATATCAATGAGACACAAACATAGCCCTATCGGCTATTGATTAAGTGTATGAATTTAATGTAATCCAATTGTGGAGGAAATGTAAAATGTCTGAGGCACTGGATTGTTTCCTGAATAACTAATGGAAGCTTAATCCCCTGGAGGCCCCAGATTAGTGATCACAATAGGTTGGTTGTCTGAGAATTATTATTTTTATTTTGGGAATCCCTGTAACTATGTGCATGTGGGCTTTTGAGGTAATTAATATATATAATGAAAAGAGACAATTTGGGCAACAAACACACTTTTGGATCTCTTCGGATTCCTACTGCTGTTGCACAATCGGCTGACTTTTATTTTGAAGGCGCGTATCGGAAGCATCATCTTTAATCTCATGACTTCCACACGTCTAGTTGTCAGCTGTTTGCGCTTCGCCGCTCAGTCGTGCCCGGGCTTTGTCTCGTTCCTGTTGCCCATCTCCGAACAAAATTTATATTCTCAGGAAGTATTGTTGCCGCTTCATATGCTCGCGTCTCCCGTGCGGCTCGTGTCTTTGGCGCGGTGAGCGTCATAGCGGGCTCGTAGCGGTGAGTAATGGCTGCTGGCGGCGGAGCGGCTGCTCGGTGTTGCTTCGGCTCAGCTCACAGCGTGTCGGCGCGGTAAGAGGAGCTGCTTCGCCCGGAATGCAGCTGCGCCTCCGAGGCTGCTAGGAGCCACAAACACACCCGGCGACACAACACAACACATCAGGTGCCTCAGGGTTTCTTAGCGCGCGCGTGTATGTGTGTGTTCGTGTATGTGTGTGTGTATGTGGGGCCAACATGGCGGGGTAACGGTGAGTGTGCGCGCGGGGTTCATGGAGGCTGATGGTGCTTTTATGTTTGTTTGTTTCAGCTCGTTTCCCGTTTCCAGTGTTGAGCGTCTCGGCTTGTGTGCGCCATGGAGAGCCAGGTCACCCTCACAGTCAGAGGAGACACTTCACCAGGTGGCCATGACATTTAACTCTGAACTTGAACCCTTTAACCAGAACAGACACGAGTTAGACCCTCAGGCTGAAAATGGCGGATTTTATGAACTATACTTTGACGTCATATTACATCATATTATTTCAGAGAAACTCATGAAGCTTCAGCAGTGAGAGACTTTTCAAACTAACAGAAATTGTAAATAAAGTATTGGAACTCTGTAAGATTTTCAATGAGAAATTAAATTGTTATATGTTTCAATCAAGTTATCTTCATATAGATTGTAGAGCTTGTTAACAGTGTGTGTGTGTGTGTGTGATTTCAGGTGAGGTGATCGCAGTGGTCGGCAGCTGTGAGGCTCTGGGAAACTGGAGCCACCAGAGAGCCGTGACTCTGCGACCTGCGTGTGACGATGGGTAGGTGGACTTGTCACACACACATTCACACACACATATCAGCCAAGCGTCTGCTTATGCTTAAACATCGTCTTTGTCGCCCTGACAGCTCCATCTGGTCAGCGACTGTCGCTCTACCCAGAGGAGTGGTTTTCACGTATCGATATTTCAAAGGCTTCTTCCTGGAGTCGAAGGTGAGCTGCTGCGGGGGGCGGGGCTACTGTCAGCGCAAAGTCAACACAAGTTCAACACAAATAAACCAACAAGCGGTTTGCTAATATTTGTCTAAGATAAACTTCTGCAGCCTTGATTCACTGAGTAAATGTGAAGTTTAATGCCTTCTGATGTGATGGTTAATGTGTGCGAGTTCAGTCCACCCGGTTGCCGTGGTATTGTCTGGCGTGATTGTTGATTAGCAGGACGCGTGTCTTATGTCAGGTGTTCTGTCACTTCCCCTCCATCTGTGTTTATCTTCTTGGACTTTATTCTCCTCTGGACCGTCCAGAGCTGCAGCCGGCTCGCTCCGGTCTGAGCACGTGAGCTCTTTTCCAGGGACAAGCAGAGACACGCTCTGAACCACGTTTTCCAGGATTAGAGCCAATCGGAGACAAGAAGGTTTAGTTACCGTGCAGCTCGTGTTGATAAGGGTTGTAGAGTTCGCCGGCCGAGCTTAGAGCTTCACTGACTTCTTTCTTGTTTTTGTATTACACAGGCCTGAAGTCCACCTGACGGGAATGTTGCCAGCAGGTTGATCTTCCCACTTTCATTGTTTGTGTAAACACTCAGTGGCCACTTTATTAGGTACAGCTGTGCAGCACCGATTGCAGAAACAATCTTACTTGTCCCGGAGCAGACAGATTACAATCAAAACGCTGTTCTGGTTCATATCTTTATTTCTGGACATAGAAGTTGTTGACCCGATTTAAGTCCATTTTAAGAATGTAAATCTTAATTTGTGATGAGCTTCAGATGTGAGTCGTGATTCAGGCACTCATTCAGGGAGGTAGAGGTGCTCGCATGTGTGTAAGGTGTTATTGTACAGGTGTACCTAACAAAGTGGTCACTGGTCCATACACGTGCAGTTTGATGAGGTTGAACTTTTCAGGTCTCATCCCAATGTGGCTGCCCGGCCCCAGCTGGGGGGGGGGGGGGATGGGTAACTATGACAGCTCTTAACTCTGCTTTCTCACAGTCTGGCCACAACCCAAAGCTCTGAGTGCGGAAGGGGGGGGGGGGGAAGGAAAAAGAGAAGTGCATTGTATCTGTGCTCTAACTTTGTACTCAAACATTGGACTTGCAGATGGCAGATGGTCCCTGTCAGGTGATCGTCAACGTGTGGGAGACCCATCAGCAGCCCCGCACCACCAGCCCCACAGGTACAGAACTCCAGGAGACTGCACCTTTTGATGAAGTACACATGAGAAGTCCCCTCCCCCCCACCCCCCCACTTAACAGGAACTCTGAAGAGTCCAGCTTAATTCTGTTGCCACGGGTAACTAATGCCCCTCTACTGCAGTTTTTCCTCTCCTCCAAATTTGCTCTAGAGAGCGAGTTTAGTGAAGGGTCTCTAAGGTCTGTGCTTTGGGGACAGGGACGGGGGGCCATAGCTCTCCTGGATTACCGGGTCTATGCAGAGGAAACACTGCAGCAGAATCTCCTGACTTGCCGGCGGCTTAGAGCCTCACAGAGCCATTGTTGGTCCTAAACAAAGCTCTTTGAAAGTGGAGCTCTGTAGAGAAACGTGTACCCGCGTGTGTCCCCAACCTGCTACACGTCCCCGCCCTGCTGCGCGTCCTCTCGTGTCCTCGTCGTCATTGTTTCTCCTCTAGCAGAGACAATAATCATTCCCCGGGCACAACTTTTGACTCCGTTAGGAAACATCCAGGTTCATTTTCTCAATCAAACTCCCCAGAGAAACGCTTCTAATTCACAACACGATCTGCGGCTGTAGCATGTTTGGTTTTAATTTTCGGCGAGTCAAAGCGGCTCTGCACTCACGTACAGTAACGCAAAGCAAATTGAAGTGGAAGCAAATAGCGATGAACGTTCTTTGATATTTATTGCTAATTGTGCTGCAGTTTGATTCACCTTCTGTATTGTTGTAGATGTGACGCTTCTATCCTCTAACGCCTTTATGCTTCCCTACAGCGATACACCTGAACATTGACGACGGACTGTTTGGAGTTCACAGTAAGTCATTACATCATACTGCCATTTTATTGTGTTTATTGTGAGTTGCTTAACTTAAAGCCCAGGATTGCTCTACTTAACACTTCTTGTTTTGTTAACACCTCCTCCCTGTTGCTGCTTCTTCCGCTTGTAATTGTGAAAGTCAACTAACCCTAACCCACAACCTTGTGAAATCCGTCCGCAGATGGACTGAGCTGCGTGGACGCCGGGTGGCTGACGTGTCAAACGGAGATCCGGCTGCGTCTCCATCACTCCAAGAAGCCTCCGGTGTCCATCACCAAGAAGAAATACAAGAAGTCTCGCTTCAGGTGAGACATTTAGGCCCGGGGGGAATTCTACACCGAGCCGAGAAAGTGGCCGGCGTCATGAGACGGATCAGTGGAGCGTTACCGCGGCAATCTCCCCTCAAGTGCACCCACGCATCTTTTGTTACGAGTTCACAGAGTTTCATTAAATGCATCTTAATCAGTTTCTTCTATTTATAAATGTAGGATGTTGCTCTTAATTTGCTATTTTTCTTCTTCTCTTTCAGGATCAAGCTGACGTTGGAGGGCGTTGAGGAGGAGGAGGATGAGGAGGAGGAAGAGGGGATGAGCCCCTCGTCTCTGCAAAAGATGACCACCACGCTGGGCATGAGCATGATCAGCAGCGACGGCTACAAGTCGCGGCACTCGCAGCCCGAGTGCGGCTACGCCCTGGAGCCCGCGCAGTGGACCGAGTACAGCATCCACACCATGGACCCGGACAACCTGGAGCTCATTTTCGAGTTCTTTGAGGTGATTCTACCGCACGGAATGTTCTCCTTCAAATTTCCCTGAATCTTAAAAGGAAAAATAGAACCAACATTCATGTTTGATCATCTGCAGGAGGATCTGAGCGAGCACGTCGTCCAGGGCGACACCCTCCCAGGACACGTGGGCACCGCCTGCCTCCTCTCCTCCACTTTCGCGGAGAGCGGCAAGGACATTGGCGAGGTCACGCTGCCCATCATGGGAAGAAATTCCCGCCAGACCATCGGGAAAGTCCGAGGTGAGGCGAAGCGGGATTAGACTGCAGGAGCAGAACCGGTTCTTCAAGTCTCCTAGCAGAGATGCGTGCGTGTTATGAAGGGCTCAGACTGTGTGCCTCTCTTCTCAGTGGACTACCTGGTGATGCGGCCAATCTGGGGGCAGCAGTGTGACATGAGCTCCTCCTACACCAAGTACTGGAAGAAGAGGAGCACCCTGGTCGTGGGCCACAGAGGAGCTGGCAGCACCCACGCAGCCAAGTGAGCCACACAGCCTGAAAGAGGTCCATTCAATGATCCATCCTCCGTCTGTTCTGTGTTCTCATGTCTCTCCTCTTTGCCTCCTCCAGGCACCACCGAGTCCGGGAGAACACCATCGCCTCCTTCAAAAGTGCAGCCAACCATGTAAGTGATGCAGATTATAGACCAGTACATGTGACGTTTACCTTTGGTTACACTTCACTGAGGCCTTGTGTGTGTGTGTGTGTGTGCATCAGGGCGCTGCCTACGTGGAGTTTGACGTTCACCTCTCCAAGGACGCCATTCCCATCGTGTACCACGACCTGACCTGCTGCATCGCCACCAAGAAGGTAAAGTATCAAGTTATTGGTTACGAACTGTGAACTTGGATTTATTTCTGAAGGTCGTTCAGTCATTCCTCTTCCTCCTTCTTCTTCTTCTTCTTCTTCTTCCTCTTGACCTTGGCAGAAAAAAAACGACACAACTCTGGAGCTCCTCGAGGTGCCAGTCAAGGATCTGACATTTGATCAGCTGCAGCTTCTAAAGGTATGAGCCCGAGTCGGTTAAAGTAACATGAGGCAAGAGGCAACATGGAGGTTCAGGAGAATGTGGTGAGGAGGCTTTAGAGCTTTAGAGCAGCTTCCAAATGAGCCCATCTTTCCCTGAGCCTTTATTCATAGTTACAGGTAACGTGTGTGTTTGTCATTACATTACATTACATTACATTACATTACGATCATTTGGCAGACGCTTTTATCCAAAGCGACTTACATTACATTACCACCCTTCGCAGAGGGGGAAGCAATTGAGGGTTCGGTGCCTTGCTCAGGGGCACCTCGGCAGGGGCTCGAAC
The DNA here is from genome assembly GCF_046128005.1 of Genypterus blacodes. NCBI lineage: Eukaryota > Metazoa > Chordata > Actinopteri > Ophidiiformes > Ophidiidae > Genypterus > Genypterus blacodes. The sequence goes on along the minus strand of NW_027466908.1, from coordinate 414,141 downwards.
CAGCGACCCTCCGGTTCCCAAGCGGAAGAAATACCCACTGAGCCACTGCCTCCCTGCCTCATTAGCTGCAGATCATTTACACGCACTACATACTTATACATGTTTGTATTTAACTTAAAACTATGCTAAGGTGCTGGATGGTGAACGCCCCGCCCGTCTCTGCTGCAGCTCTACTACAGGGAAACAAACAGGCTTAATTAGTCATTAATTGCAGCTGCAACTGCCACACCGAATTCTCTTGGTAAAGTGAGATGAAAACCAAAAATTCTGAGAAAATGAGGAAGTAATGCGCTGCTTGTTTCTGTGCCACAGCTCGCAGCCACGACGGCGAGCGATCACAAAGGTAAGACCAAGTTCATTCTTTAACCTTTGACCCCCAGTGCTTGTGTCAGGCTCAGTCTGCCACATTAAAACGGTTTAAATCTCTGCATGGCGACTTTGAATACCAAAGTCGATAATTTGTGTGATGTGTATGATTGTTGGTCAGATCTGATGGACGATGAAGATGAAATTGATGAGTATCAGCCATTCCCGTCGCTCACACAGGTAAATGACTTTCCAGTGATCGTCATTGTTAAATTGATTGATCGTTGGTTCCGCTTAGATCCACACTTTTCAGATGGAAAGTAACACGGTGACTCTCGGTGACTCCCGTCTTTTCGGACAGTGAACCTGAGCAGCGACGAAGAGGAGAAGATCAGGGGGGATTGGACTTATCAAATTAGTGGTGGGGGGTGGGAGGATAAAATAGCCACGCCCTAAATGTCTAATGCACCTTCTCTGTAGATCTTTCATGCTGTTCCTGAGGACGTGGGCTTCAACATTGAGCTCAAATGGATCTCTCAGATGAAGGTGAGTCGGGTAGAACGTCTCCTCGTCTTCGCCTCAGCAGCACAGACGCACATTTGTTTATCTGAGACGCTTTGTGTCGACAGGACGGCTCGTGGGACGGAAATATGTCGTCCTACTTCAACATGAACGCCTTTCTGGACATCGTGCTGTCCTGCGTGCTGCGGAATGCCGGCAGGAGACGCATCGTGTTCTCCTGCTTCGACCCGGATGTCTGCACCATGTAAGCACGTCCGGTCTGAACCGCATGAAGCCTTCAGAAAAAGTTCTCAAGGATTGTTCTCCCGCAGCTCCTGACTTGTGTGTGTGTCTGCTTGGTTCCTCAGGGTGCGCAATAAGCAGAACAAGTTCCCCATCCTCTTCCTGACTCAGGGAATCTCGGAGAAGTACCCCGAGCTCATGGACGTCCGCTGCCAGACCACTCAGATCGCCATGAGCTTCGCCCAGAGCGAGAACATTCTGGTGAGCACGTAGAAGGTTACCTCATTTAGACGAACCAAAGCCAAACAAATCCCATCTTGTCGCTGACGTCGACTTTGCACTGTTTTGTTCCAGGGGATCAGCGCCCACACGGAGGAGCTGCTGAAGAACCTTCACCACATCAGGGAGGCTCAGTCCAAAGGCCTGGTGGTGTTCAGCTGGGGAGAGGACAACAACGACCACGAGACCCGGAAGATGCTGAGGGAGCAGGGCATCGACGGGCTCATTTACGACAGGTACACGGTGTTCTACCACTTGTGTCCTACCACCCCCCCACACACACACACACACCCTGCTGCAGTGAAACCTGAAACGCACTGACTCATCAGAATAGCAGAAGCACGCATTGATAAACTGACACGATGGAGCCGAGCCCAGGAGGGTGTGCTGGAGAGAGAGAGTGGAACAGTGCCAGGGTTCAGCTAGGACTAAGTGTACGTGTACAGAGTAGTTAAGATGTTACACAACAGCACAGATAGCGAGACCCGTCCTGTCTTGTCCGTCCTGTCCGTCCTCCCCTCTTCTGTCCATCCAGCTGTCCTGTTTCCCCCTCATGTTTGTGTTTCTCAGCGAGCGAGCGCTCAGCAGGCATCAGTGTGTCACATGTGGTTTGGGCCAGGCCCCTCTCTTTAAGTCTCCAGGTGCAGCCTCGTCTGCTCTGTTAACTCTGCCTCTTTCCTTGCAGAATTTGGGAATGCTTGGTGCCGAAATGTTGACTCAAGCTCTCCAGATTCCCGTAATGTCTCTCTGGATCCTGTTTGTGTTTGGTTGATGTACTCACCCGCCATCTGAGGAGCCATGACTCCTCAGATGTCCCCTGGTTTGTCTTATTGGACTGTTAAACCCGAATGCCCTGATTGGTCAGCTGTCCTGTGCATCACTCTGAGGTTTAGTGTTTGTAGACGATGACCTTCGTCTCTTGTTATTCTTTCATGCCTGAATGTTTTGGGTTTGCAGCTTGATATGCACAAACACATTCATCTTCACTCTGAGAGGCACGAAAGTCTGAATGGCTTCATATCTGCATGAGGACCAGACTTATAGGCTCAGCCAGTAGTTACATTCACATCCTGAACCTCAGATCAAGACTGAGGCCAGTTTATTTAATAAGAATATTCGACAGTAGGAACCGGTTTGGATGTGAGCCTAAGGGTTGTTGGTTCTTTGCTGTGGATGATCTGCTTGTGCTGCAGTTTGGGGTTTTTGAGCACAGACGCACTGGATGACCTCACCTTCACTTCTCCTTCTCGCCTGCTGTCTCCTGACCTGATCAGCGTTTCTTCGGGTCGTTCGGTTTCACACAGACTCTGACTTTGCACAAACGCACATCTCTCGCCGGGGATTGTTCAGGCCTCAACCACATTAGTGCCTCAAATCCAAACCATAATCGTCTCTAAGCATTTTATCGGAAGTGTGGCACAATTCAGGAAGTGATTCCTCTGAGGCTTCTCAGTAAACGTGCACGAGTAAACCTCACTTAAACTGCGATTAAGGCGATGAATCCTCAGTGGGCTGACTCGCCTCCTCACTTCTGTATGGATTCTATATGTATGCTTTAGTTGCATTTAGCCTTCATTAGACAGTTTGACCTAAAGTGAACCTGCACAGATGAGACCAGATAGATAAGCATTCCTTAACAGTTTCCATCAGACGATCCTGCGATTGTTTTTGTGGCTTGGGTGTGACCTGCTCTGACACAAAGGTCTCTGTGCTGCAACGGTAAACAAACAAACCAGTGGGTAGAGCATCCGCTTGGGAACTGGAGGGTCGCCGGTACGAGTCTCTGCCGAGGTGCCCCTGAGCAAGGCACCGAACCCTCAATTGCTCCCCCCTCTGCGAAGGGTGGTAATGTAATGTAAGTCGCTTTGGATAAAAGCGTCTGCCAAATGATCTTAAAAAAAAAAAAAAAAAAATCGGCCCAGACACGTCTTAAAAACATTCATTGGGGATTAACAAAAAGTCATCCAGTGCACTCAGCTTGTTGTCCTGATTGAATGCTGCAAGGTTTGAACATGTTGCAGGTGACGTTGAGGAACGTGAGCATGAGGAATGGTCCGCTGGAGCCGCTGTTTGGTAGCATTTAGTTGTCTTGATGCAGACGAGGTAGATTTAGTTTAGTCACTTTAGTTCACTCTTGTAGGATCTAGGAAAAAATCTGCTTAACACTTGAATGAAGAACAGAATCAAAGAAACCGTGACCTTTATGTCTGAACTAACTGGTCCTCGTCTCTCCCCCGTGCCTGTAGGATCTGTGAGGACCAGGCGGAGCAGTCAAACATCTTCAAGGTGGAGGAGCAGCACTCCCTGCAGGAGGTCATCACCGAGGAGACGCGCAAGAGCTCCTCCTGCTCCTGCTACTCCATCCCCTGCTCCATGGCCCCCTGCGTGACCGCCAAGGCCCGCGCCGGCAGCGCCGAGTCCGACTCGGGCCTCAGCTCCTCATAGATGCCCCCTAACCTCCCAGAGGGCCGAGGTGGGAACGTGATTGTTAAACAGAATCATTTACACGCTCATAAATCAAAGAATCAAGCTGCGTTTTCATATATCTTGTATCCTACATCTATCTTATGTTTGAGCGAAGCAAAGGTTCGTCAGAATTGTGCTTCACGGCCGAGCCCGAGTGTCAAACGCCTGCACTGGCTCGGCTCTTTAGCATCGTGGTGTCCTCACAAAAGTCCTCATCTCTGCAGACGGGAGGAAGTTCTGCCAAATACCGTTTCTCAAGTGGAAGTTCAACTACACTGGGATATTTATTTTTGCCAATAGTATGCATCTGTTCATGGTTTCAGTGCTAAATGTAATGCAGATGTTCTGTTCTTCAGGTTTTAAAAATTGTGAAGTTGCACATTTATCATGAGCTTCATGGTGATACAGGATTGTGTTTTTGTGCATGCAGCCATTAGGTAAAGTGTTACTTTGATTGTCTGGAATAGGAATGAAATCTCGGACTATGAACACATCTGTAGGTTTGGGTCTCTCTCTCTCTCGCACACACACGTGCACACACACACACACACACACACACAGCACAGTCAGGTGTGCGTTTGGACTATGCATGTTGCCATTAAAGACTTCTTTCTCACTGCTTGGAGGTTAGAAGCCTTTATCCCATAAGACAATGATTGATAGCCGACGTCAGGCCTGTTCAGAGTGCGTCTCCCTAAGATGTACAGTGTATGTATGTGTGCTTACTGCTCATCATCTACCTGATTTTAGGATTTGCTGATGATTTTGTGTTTATTATGCTTGATATTCACTTTTTGCAGCCTTAAGCGGGAAAAAATCAAGGCTTTTTTTTCTTCTGGATTTGTTCCTGTTGGATCTTGCCAATACCTCACGTAATAGACCAAACTTTCACCTCTTTAAACTGGAGATTAAACAATACACTACCTTTTTTAAGTTATGGACTCAAGTTGGACTGGACAATAATCATTCGTGTCCGCTGTTCAAATGGTGAATCAGTGTGACGCAGCGACGATACTTCATCTGTTTGTTCTCTGGACACCTCAACATCAGATCTTCACTGTCATCATCTAATGTGGGGGTCATGCATGAGTTTGTGTGTACCCATCAGCTGGCGGTCTGAATGGATCCAGCGTGCGAGTCAGAATTATAACTGCCATTTCTGGACAGAGGAATGAATAGTGTAAACGGGGAATAAAAACAAAGATTATATATTTGCTCCTGTCGTCTGTGGCTTTGTTCTCTTTTACAATGCAACATCTTGTTCAAGACCATACCATCTTAAACATACTTTACGTACACAGAGTGTATCAACCACAGCTTCAACTCAGACTGACATGCTCACACACGCCACACAAGTAATCATTCATCAGATTAAAACAGAACTACTACACTAGAAAGCAGCAAGGATGTCATGGGTCATCCTCATCCTCATGTCCTTGTTGACAATATCAGTGAACTTTCACCCTGATCTGTCTGTTTACTCTGGCCTACACCACTGTTTGTACCCAAGAAGATAACACACACACACCTCCCCCTGGCAGGTGTGCTGTACCAGCCACGAGGCACAGCGTGTACAACTGTTATCTTATTTACTACACAGATGCAAATTTAGAGCTGCAGTGACAGATTACTACACAACTACAGTAATGGCATGAATGCAGGGGTGACAGAATAGTGAGTATTTGAATGAGTATCTGAAGAGGAATGGTTTGAATGTAAGATGAGTTCATTAGTGACGGCCTTAGTCACTGTACTAAGGTAGGTACTGACTTATTCAGAGTATAACGCTAATTACTTATGGGGGGGGGGAATGCCAACGTGATGTTGACGTTGCCAACGTGATGTTGACGTTGCCATTTTCAGCATGACTGAGTTGTGTTTTAGCGCCCTCTGCTGCACAGACACGCAACGTACACCGATTATGTTTGTCCGCTCATTTTCAGCTTTTTCATTTAGTGAATATGATCAATAAATTCCAGATTTCACGGCACGAGTCAGATATGATGACGTAGAATATAATGTTACTTTCTAAACTATACTAACTTCCTAAGCATCTTTTACATTTACAGCGGGTGGGGTTACGTAATGAGGGCTTTAAAGGTAGCTTCGCGTTGCACTGGGATTTGTAGTCTCAGGCACTCATAGGTCAAGACTGTGGCACCATTAAAAATACTCCATGTCCCATAATGCATCTGTGCTCCCTAAAACCACAGGCTCGCGCACGCCCACGCTAAAATAAACCCGTCGTCTCAAGCGAAGCTAATCCCCACAGGCTACAACGCAATCCTCTGCGGGAGCATCCGTCGTCAAAACATAACGAAATAAGTTTGTTCTCGCTTCAAATACAGCAAAAATGGATAACAGCGGGAAAGAGAAGGAGGCGATTCAGCTGATGGCCGACGCCGACAAAAAAGTCAAGTCCTCCGGCTCTTTCTTGGGCGGGATGTTCGGAGGGTAAGAGCACTGCAGCAAACCACAAACAGCTAACGAGGCGCTAACGCTAACTAGCTGTCAGCAGCGGAGTTGGCGCACGGCCCTTTTCCACTAACGCTACATTCAGCTACTTTCACACCTATAAGTAACGTCACGGTTCCTAAATACAACTAGTTAGCGCGAGAAGTAGCGCTGACGACTACGCAATATTCCGTTTAATTGTCATTAAGTCTGTTAGCATTAGCACGGTGTCATCTTGAGTGTAAACAAGGCAGCGGGTCACGACTGACCCGCTTCATACGTGTCACCATGACAACACCTGCCTGGAAAAGCCTTTGTCATGTTGTGTCGTGTTTCCCGTAAAGGTGTTTTGAGTTCAGGAGTGTGTGTTGACAGTTAAAATCAAGAAATATAAAGTGTGTTTGCTTTGACTACATGATTCAGCGGGTTTGCGTCCCCATACACACATGTCTGTCCCGGCTGTAGAGGGCTATTATTTACTACAATTATTATTAACAACACATAAAACAAAAGTACACGAAACACCGACATATACAGAGGATTAAATGTGCAAAGTAAACAGTGTATCATTCAGTAACTCCCTGTTGTAAAACTGTGCAAATGTGTAGTATCAAGTGTGCTTAAAAACAAATAAATCAATAAAATAATAGCAACATATTCATAAATTAATGTGAGGGTAAAGTTACAGTGTAAGGTAGCAGACAGATTCAGACTAAACCCCACCAGGTCACTGTGACTCTAGCTGACCCCAGATGTTGCTAATCTGCATTATTTCCCCTCATGGTAACTGCAGGCTGTGTGATTGCAGTGATGTAATCCTTCACTGATTAGATGGCCAGAGCATTATGACAGACGGAGGTCCCAGGGGTCCTGTGTTGTCACGTAGGAAGGGGGGGGGGGGGGGGGTCTGTACTGCCTGAGGGTTTATACAGCTACTCCACCCATCTAGGCACACACACCACAACTGGACACGCTCAGGCTTTATTTATTAGCACGATGGCTCTCAACCCTGAGCACCACAGCCTGCATCTCCTTCATCTGCCCTTCCTCTGTCCACACCAGATGAGGATGAAAAGCAATCTGTAAGAGATGCAAGTCTTAGTTTAGCTTATTTATTACAGCAGTAACACAGAGACAAAATGACATCAAATGTGATTAATGGACCAGTTTGTATAAAAGTACAAAGAAAATGCTGAAACTAAATTGCAATGGATAGAAAATGCAAAAAAAATCAATACTGCCAAAACATAGAGGATAACAACAAACACAATTCAAGTAGTTTGGTTCATCAAAGAAAGCCTGAGCCACTTTGTTGCCATGGAAGCTGAAGTTTTCACCTGCACACTCTTGTCCCTCTGCTCAGTTTGTGTAACAGCTGTTGTCTCTTTCTCGTCTTTGTCTAGAGGACATCACAAGGTGGAAGAGGCGTGTGAGATGTACTGCAGAGCAGCCAACATGTTCAAGATGGCCAAGAACTGGAGCGGTGCGACTCTTTCCCTCCGTATTTAAAAGACATAATACTTTAATTTACAACACACTGGACATTATGAGCTGTTTTTTGGCTCCTCATTGTAGAACTGCAAAGCTCAGCACTTGTGAAGGTGACACGCGTAAAATAAAAGTTAGAATTATGTGCATATAAATGAGGCTCGTTTGTGCCCCTCTCTCTCTCTCCAGCCGCAGGAAACGCTTTCTGCAAGGCGGCTCGCATCCACATGCAGCTGCAGAACAAACACGACTGTGCCACCAGCTTCATCGACGCAGGGAACGCTTTCAAGAAGTCCGATCCTAACGGTGAGACGGATTATTATTAACTCATTATGTGAAATCAAGCAGCTGCTTCATCATTGTTTTTCACACATTTATACAGCACAGGTTTAATCTAGTATACACAGCTCTAATGGCTAACCAAATCATCTCTATCTAAATTCTTTTAGTTTAGTCTGTGAATGTCTTGTGTAATGAAGAGTCTCACTGTCAGGCTGTGTAGAAGAGAAACAAAGCCATTGTGAGGAAATGAGTCAAGTCTCCAGTTATGACTCAGCATTAGTCCTGGATTTTCCTAGATTACCAAAACACTCCCTCTCTCTATGGGTACATGCACTTTAACACACTGACTGTTCTGCCAGTGATGTCACATTCATTTCTGTTCAAACTTCATGTGTCCACCTTAATGCACTTTAATAATAAATGCATTTATCTAAATTGGAGTATGTCACCATCCTGCATGTACACTTTGAGTCTGGCTGAATCCGGTTCATTCTGTCCATGTGTCCGACCTAAATGGCATTTAGGACAAACCAACGGAACACTGAGTACATGTAAACATCCTGTGGAGGTGGCAGCTCTGGCAGCTCTGGCCATACAGCAAGCTTGTTAAAGCTCCTGATAAATTGTTATGTGCTGCAGACCCCATTAGTTGATTTGCGCTGCTCTTTGTCCTCTCTGTGGTCTCATCTAATATTCTGCTACGCGTGAAAGAAGCTGCAGGTCGGGGGGATGGTAGCTGCTTTACACAAACAGGAGGGCCAGACGTAAACAGCTGAACTCAGGCTCTTGTTTAGGTGTTGTGCATGTGTGTGTGTTTGTCTCCAACATCTGTCACCCATTTCACCCTGTTGACATGACGCCCTTTGTGCATTTGTCATTTTCCCACTTAACTAACGCTTCTGTCTTAACTGTTCCCTTCCTCTTCTCTTTATGCTGCCAAAAGAGGCAATCAAGTGTTTAAACGCAGCCATCGATATATACACAGACATGGTAAGATGCTCGTAGACAGACGGCTTCCACACCAGTAAATGTGCCTGTAACATTCTTCATCTTCATCATAAGGAGACTCTCTGTATGAGCTTAAAGTCACAGTTGTACTTGCTGTGTAGTTTTGATTGACACTCTCCTGTCACGCCCCCGTCTCCTATCAACACAATGCTTTTCCCAGTTAATAGTTTGGTTAATAACCTTCTTGTTATGGCTCTGGGACTTAACACATAGTGGACACAGAGCCAACACGCCGCCGCTCAGCCTCGCCTCTTTGCTCCGAGCGTGCGATGTACCCCTGGCATCGACTGGAGACGCTCCTGAGGACAGATGCAGTTAGTAATGATTTCTCCTCCTCCTCCTTCCCTTCCTCCTCCAGGGAAGATTCACCATCGCAGCCAAACATCACATTAGTATTGCTGAGGTCTACGAGTCTGAACTGGTGGATATTGAAAAGGTGTGTGTGTGTGTGTGTGTGTCTGTGTGCATTTATGAACATATACAGTTTGTTAGATAATACAACCAGCGGCGATTAATAATTTTTAATAACCCTCTCATGTTTTTGTCTTTTAAAGGCTATTGCACATTATGAACAAGCAGCAGACTACTACAAAGGAGAGGAATCAAACAGGTACGTCACACGATCGGTACAGATTGTTGGAAGAGAGCAGTTGGGCCAAACGACGGCTTGATATTTTATATTTTCTTTGTTTTTGCTCTTAGTTCTGCAAACAAATGTCTGCTGAAGGTGGGATCTTACTGCGCTCAGCTGGAACAGTACCAGAAGGCCATCGAGATCTACGAGCAGGTCCGTTTGTGCGCTCGGCATGATGTGACGGTGATGAAGTAACATGGATGTGGAGACGTTGTGAGACGTGTCTGTGTGATTTGGTGCAGGTGGGAGCCAACACGATGGACAACCCGCTGCTGAAGTACAGCGCTAAGGAGTATTTCTTCAAAGCCGCCCTCTGCCATTTTATCGTGGACGAGCTGAACGCTAAGGTACGTTTCTGCCTCCTTCGCTCCGTCTCAGCATTGAAGCCGGTGTTTGAGTCTTAACGTCGCCGCTTCTCCGCAGATCGCCGTGGAGAAATACGAGGAGATGTTCCCGGCCTTTTCAGATTCAAGAGAATGCAAACTGTTAAAGGTAAGAATGTGACGCCTCACTCCCCCCCCCCGCCCTAATCCATCTGAGGACTAACCTGGATCTTTGCTTGTTTTGAAACAGAAACTTCTGGAGGCTCACGAAGAACAGAACAGCGACGCTTTCACAGAGGCGGTAAGTCTTTGTTCCCTTACAAAAACACTGCACAAGGTCTCAGCTGAGCCTTCTGGGTGAGCACAGTTGAGTGGGCGTGGCCTCATTCTCCGTCTCATGAATGAGTCGGTCGATACAAATCCAACCTCTTTGTTGCAGCTTAACTAACTGAATGCGGTTTGTCTGCAGGTCAAAGACTACGACGCCATCTCCCGCCTGGACCAGTGGCACACCACCCTGCTGCTGCGCATCAAGAAGACCATCCAGGGCGGCGACGACGACGGCGACCTGAAGTGAAGGAGACGCAGGGTAGAGACGCAGGGTCACGGAGGCGCAGACCCGCCACGCATGCTTCCACACCACATCTCACACACCGGGTTTATTGTTTTTCTGGTGCATTACCCAGCCTAGGTTCACCATCGCACAGTATCCTAACTCACAGTAACTGCTGCAATCCACTGGGTGACTGGAGAAGTGTGTGTGTGAGCGAGTGTGTGTGTGTGCGCGCGCTTGTTGATTCTCCATATTCCACTGCTAGACCGTCAGATTGATCCATCAGCTTTCCCTCCGAGCGTCTGTGTCTAGTTAGCTTAGGGATCCTCTTGCCCCCATGCCCGGAGTGTTGCTGCATAACCTTTATGCTGAGATCGGTCCCGGGGGGATTTCGGAGCAGACAACTGTATTGATTACTGATGTTAGTATTGACGAGAAGCACCGCATGTTTTGTACAGTTTTATTTGTTAGTTGAATTTATATATTTATTTGTTCAAACCAATTTAATCGACCCTAACTCAGTTTTGTCGCGCTAAAGTTTCCCAGTTGAAGCCATGTGTGGGGGTGGATTGAAAGATTGTAACCGTCGCCACTTCATTTGGTTTCTCCCATTGCGAGAAGCCAAATCAAACCTGGATGTTTACAATCGAATCATTCCAGCCTCAGCGAGTGATTTAGTGTCTCTCTCCTAATCAAACGGGGAGAGACTCTTCTTGATAAAGGGCAAAGACAAACACGTGTAGACTGTTAAACATCAACAACTCCTAATCACAGCGCTTCTGTTTCCGCTCGTACATATCGATCGTATAATTTAATGTTCTAGAATTTACAGATGTGTTGAAGGTTTGAGTCGGTAAGTTGCTCTTTATATAGTTTGCGTGAGGTAAAAATAAAAAAGTGTGAATGAAAAGTGCTGAGGAGGAAGCCTTCCTCCTCGTTTCATCATCATCCTCATCATCGTCCTCAGTAGCCTCATCTCGTGCTGTCGTGTCGTGATCTTAACACTGAAGGTTCTCAGTGAACTTTCCCCCTAAAGGCCAGTTGCTAAGCATGTCACCCTGTATATAGTTTATCGTCGTGTTACATTCACCAGTGTGAGCCAGACCAAAGTTTTTACGAAGGCGTCAGTCGCCCTGCATATCGAGCTTCTTCCTCGTGGAATGATGATGGACCTTGGATATGATCTGTATGCCTGTGCGAATGGACAATAATACTAATAATAACAATGATAATAAACATATGATATCCCAGACCCCCTCGCATTGTCCTGCTGTTGACTTCACCTGCTAAAGATGGAGGCTTGGTGCTCCTGCTCAGTGATGTATTTATACAATAAAAACAAACTTCATCCACCATCAAGCTCTGGGGCTTCATGGTTCTATTCTCCTCCAGCTCCCAGAACAGAGGGCCCAGGGTCTTAGACTGACGGTTGAAGGTTGTTGGAGGTGTCAGTAAGTCAGGATTGTGTCTCTGTAGAGCCCAACTGATGGAATCTGCTTAAAAACACCCACGGTCTTGATCTTATGTCCTAAAATGATTAACCCAGATATTTGAATGCAGGTACTTTGGAACTGAACCACTTCTCAAAGCAGCTGCAGGAAAGCTCCCAGAAACAACCGGAGGAAGGAGCAGAAGTCTGAGGGATTTACGCTGCTTCACCTCCCGTCCAGGCCCGGGTGTGTGTGTGTGTTGTCATATGGAAGCTACTTAAAGATTCACTGCAGCGCTGCTGCCAGAGTTCCATACATCTCACATTTATCTTTATAAACTCTGCCAGCTGCTCGGCTCCTGCAGGCCTCAGCTGCGTCTCCTGTTGTGTCTCCTGAGCCGTTTGGAGGTTTTGTGTTCTATGAAGAGAAACGTTTCCCCTTATTTCATTTTTATTCCGTAGGATTACAAATATACAAGTCCGGAAACATGAATTACACAATGCTTTTAACCACTTAAGCCCCAGAGGAAAAGTAACACGTTAATCACTGCCTGCGTATTTCTGCTTAATTGGAGCTGATTGTGGCGGTCAGCACTGATTATTATACATTTAAGTCACATTTACCGTGCGTCTTGATTTTGAAAGTTTCTCTGAGCAGATTTGTCACCACAGTTTCCTTCCAGTGTTTTGTGCTTCATTATTTATTCAAATCTGATTGTATACCTGTAAGTCCCCTTAATCATCCAGTTTGTGGGTGTTTTTTCTCCCCCACTTGTATTATAGATGCATCAAAAACATTACAGCTTTACTTGATCCTTGCGGGCCTATGAGACTTGTGTTCAGATAGGTTTGTGCGTCTTTTCCATTCACACAATGACACGCAAAGATGATTAACATCGATCGCTTGAGGCTGATTCACATCAAACACCAAGCAGCCAAACCACACAGGTGTTAATGCCAAAGAAGCACAATTAAACCCTCTATGCCTACGTGACGTTACATGTACAGTCTCAAGCCGAGGCCTCTTTATCAGCCTCACTTCCTGTGTTATCTGCTGTCCTTTGCTGACCGTCGCTCGGCACAGTAGTAGACGTTTCTTCGGCTTGGCAGTGTTGGTCGCTGAGGATCACCGCTTCTATCCCAGGCGGCATCATGTCCGCCCCAGGAGCGGCCTCGCCGTCTGAGGAGGGAGCTAAGATCGTCTGCGAGACGGCGGCTTCCAGGAGCGACGAAGTGGACACAGTGTGGGCCGCTGAAACCGCCGCCAACGTGGCTTCCGAAACGGGAACGGTGAGGGTGATGGGCATGGACAAGGCGGAGGAGGTGTGTGTGGACAGAGGGATGGTCTGAGTCATGGAGACAGGGATGGTGAAGGGGATGGACGAGGCGTCTAAGGAGATGACGCTGGCCCCGGTGCTGTCGGTGGTGACGATGGGCTGGAGCTGCGTACCCGCCGGCACCTCAGTGTGAATCACCGTGATCCCGCCCAGGGCGCTGTGACTCACCAGGGCGAAGGTTCCCTGACTCGCCCAGTCGGCCGGAAGGGTGACGGTCTCAGCTGGCACCATGATGGTGTTGGTCTGGGCCCTGATGCCACCGCCGCCGGTCACCTGACCTTCCACGCTTCCGCCATCGGCCGAGCTCGTCTTCTCCTCTGCTGCTGATTTTTCCGTCTTCCCCTTGGTGGGAGATTTGGGCTTCTTGCTCTCCACGTTTCCCTCCAGCACCACCAGGTACGTCCTCCAGGGGACGTCTGTGTCGTGAGTCTGCGGTCAAAGGAGCTCAGGTTAGTGTCACTGTTACTGCTGATAACGCCCGGGAAATGAAGCCATGTTCTGAAAATCAGAAGGTTTAATCTCATGGTCTGGATTCCACTTTAAACAAATGACGATATTCACACACACACACACACACACACACACACACACACACACACACACACACACACACACACACACACACACACACAGAAAGTCTTCTATGTGTTTGCGTCACAAGGCTGCCTACCATAGCGTGCCGGCGGAAGGTTGATTTGTCGGTGAAGGTGCGTTTGCAGAATCCACACATGAAGGGCTTCTCTCCCGTGTGGATGCGCTCGTGCCTCTGCAGGGCGTTGAGCTGTGTGAACTGCTTCTCACAGTGTTTACAGCTGTACGGACGCTCGCCTGAACACCACCGTTGGAAATCACACGGATAAGAGAAAGCAAAGAGACGATGAGCGATCAGAACAGACAGCGTAGATACAGTTTAGATAAAGCGATCCTGAGTCGTTACCTGAGTGGATCTTGAGATGCTGGTGGAGGGAGTTCCTCTGAGCGAAGCCGCGGCCGCACTGCTCGCACTTGTACGGCTTGGAGCCCGTGTGGATGTTGGAGTGGTGCCTCAGGTACTCCTTAGAGGCAAAGCTCTTCCCGCAGGCCTCGCACATGAAGGGCCTCTCGCCTAGGAAGGATTTTTAGAAACGAGAGTAAGAATGTCTTCACACTTCCCTGGTTTGTGTGGAGGATGTAGACGTAGAGGCGCTCACCTGTGTGGGACCTCTGGTGATACGCCAGCATGTGTTTCTGAGTGAACCGGGCCTCGCACTGGTCACAGGCGAACGGCTTCTCTCCTGTGTGAGTCCTGCACAACCACACACAGGCTTTAGAAACGCGTAGACACTGAAGTGAAATGTTAATGGATGCAAGTGAAACTCCTCGGTTCTGTAATGGTTCCGGTTCCGTACCTGCGGTGCATCTTCAGCGCAGAGTTCTGGCTGAACTTGGCGCCGCAGTCGGTGCACTCGAATGGTTTGGCGCCCGTGTGCGTCCTCTCGTGCAGCAGCAGGGCCGTTTTGGAGCTGAGCGCTTTGCCGCAGTCGGGACAGACGAAGCGCAGGTTGTTGCGCTCGTGTACCTGAGCGGGATGGACGTTAAGACAGGAAGTTGTGATTAGGGAAGCAATCGGAGATGTGCGGATTAACGCCTCCTTCTCAAAAGTATATGTGAGGTGTAAATTGAGAGTAGAAAGCGTTTTGTTCATCCTCACCTGCCTCTGGTGGCGAACCACGTCCTTCTTCCTCTTGAAGGTCTTCTTGCAGGTCTCGCAGGCAAACAGCCTCTCGTTGCTGTGGACGTGCTTCTCGTGGATCTTGAGGTTGCCGCGGTTGGCGAAGGTCTGCTGGCAGGTTTCACAGCGATACACCACTTCTGTTTTCACCCCGTGGTACGTGCTGGACGAGAGAGCGACACCAGGTTAGACGCAACAGCACAACATGCAACAGTGATTCGGAAACAATTTCAACCATTCCCAGGACAGTGTGGGCGTAAACAGACCCCTGACACTTACCTGATGTGTTTTAAGTAGCTCCTCTCGTAGTGGAACGTTCTCTGGCACTTCTCACACTCAAACTGGGCCTTGGATTTCCTTTTGATCTCCATCCTGGCCTCGCCCTCCTTCTCCTCTTCTGAAGATAAGAACAAAGGGTCCTCTGGGTCGTCGTTTGGCCCTTCCTCCTCTGGCTCCCAGTCTTCCCCGTCACTGCCCGGCGAGGACTCCTCTCCCTTCTTCGCCTGGCTCTTGGGTCGAGTCTTAGATTCCACCTTGTTCTCGTCCTCCTCCGCGTCGTCGTTGGCGACCTTGTCAGCATCGCCCGAGACGCCCGCTTTAAGGCCGTCCGCTCTGTTTTTAGGCATTTTATCTTTTCCATTCTGATCTTTCCCAGCGTCTTTCGCCTTCAGACGTTTGGACTGGACTTCCGCCTCTGCGTTCTGCGGTGAACGCTGCCGCTTGAGCGCGACTCTTTTAGACTTGATCTTCCTCCTGCTCCTTTGTACCGCCTGTGCACCGTGCGGGGCGCCCTTTACCACTTCCTCTTCCTTCTCTTTAGGCTCTTGCGAGTCACCAGAACTCATCGCCTCACCACAAACCTCCAAAAGCTCCTTACAGTCCAAAATCTGAGCCACTGCTTGGACATCACCAATCCTGTCTTTGTCCACATTAACTATACCGGTGTACACAAAATCCAGAAATTTAGAGAAATCGGCAGCTGGCATGTTTGAGAGTAACAGCTTGTCTGCAACGGCGGCGTCCTGAGAGAGGAGGATGTCCTTGAAGTAGCCGCTGGACGCCGCCAGCATCACCTGGTGGGCCCGGAACTCCTGCTGCACCTCTCCCTCATAGTGGACGTGCACAGTGACGTCACTGAGCTGTCCCCGCTGCCTCAGCTGGAGCAGCGAGGACAGAAGGTTGCCATGGTGAGACTGGGAGGTGAGCTGGACCTCGCCCTGACCCATGATGCACTGCTGCTACTGAAGGGGGAACAAACACAAACACGGCTCAGTCTAGCTTCACTATGTGGCACTCGGCTCAACATATAGAAATGAAGATAACTTATATAACAAAGAGTATCTTTGGGCAAAAGAACATATCTGCGCACAAAAACACAAGAAACAAGGATTTGTAATGAATTCAGGGGCTCTCACACACACACACACACTTGTATACATTACACAACAACATCGCCTTTATTGTATTTACACATTTAGACTGTGTTGTTCCAAAGCCACGGAGCTTTAATCATACTCTGTTTCTGGGCACTGAGCTGTAAATCTGAGGGTAAAACCTGCCTTGCTCAAAGGCAGCTAGCTCAAGTCTACCGGTTTTGTGCCGTTATGGTTTAGGTGAGATGCGCGTGCAGGGGCCACAGACTGCAACAGTGACGTAACTATGAGGCGGGTTGAGTGTTTAATGTCTTCTGTGTCAATGCGCACAAATGTTCACAGCTAAGCGTGATGCGCTAATGTTAGCATCACAGACCGCAGGTAGCATAATAGGCTAGGTAGCTTTCAGCGTGACGCTAAAGTGAAGAAGAGGAGAAAAGGCGATGAAGCGTCAGGAGCCGCGAGCTCACAATGTAGCGTCGAGCT
Organism: Genypterus blacodes; assembly: GCF_046128005.1. Taxonomy (NCBI): domain Eukaryota; kingdom Metazoa; phylum Chordata; class Actinopteri; order Ophidiiformes; family Ophidiidae; genus Genypterus; species Genypterus blacodes. The sequence goes on along the minus strand of NW_027466908.1, from coordinate 397,268 downwards.
ACACAACAAACCGCACAACTTTTCTTACCGTAAGCTCGGTAAGATGGCAGCCCTGCACAAATGCTGCGGAGCGGACGGGACTTCCTGGAGATCTCGCTCCCGAAAACGACTCGCCCCTCCCCGCGAGCGACATCCGGTTCTGTCGGTGACTGATTTGGGATCAGTTCGGTTTCTAATCCGCGTTTCAAAACGCAGATCGCCGAGGAAAAGCGCCGCTCCTGGATCAGAATCTAAAGGTTCATGTTAAACTAAATCATTCATCTCCGAAACTCTCTTCATTTCACTTAAATACTTTGCAGCTGATAATCTAGTTTTTTTTTTTTTTAATAATAACAAATTCTGTTATTTCTTAAATTTAACCGTAAAACAAGCGAGTTCCCTAACGTTGACATATCGCGAGACTAAAATGACATTTAATCACAGTTACGTCATTATTTACATTCACAATAATCAGTCATTTGTTTGTATATGTGCTTGTTTTCAATGTTGGGTAAAGGTAAAAAATAATGATAGTTAGTTTTTACCGTAACTGATTTGTTTCCTCTGCATTACTGCCTCACGTCCGCATGGTGGCAGCGTTGCACAGAAATCCCACAGATTGCAACAGAGAGCCATAAACGTGTATGATGTAAACATGTTTGCACATATGGTTTAAGGAAAATGCACCCCTAAGAGGTCAAATTACATTCTCCTAAACATTTCTGTGTCACACTAGCAGTCAACAGTGCAGATCTGCTCATTAATGACTCCATCGCTATTTCTAAACAGCCATTTAACACAGAACGTAATGATAGGTTGTAGTTTTGAGCAGCTGCCGTTACACTGCGAGGGTTCCAAGAACAATATTAAAAGTCCAAAGCTGAAGGGTTTAAAATCCTTCATTTACATTCAAGCCAACATAAATCATCCAGAGTTTGAGAATGCGTGCAGTCATTCCAAACGTGTATGGAAAGCTACTTGAGGATTCACTGGGGTGCTGTTCCGCCGCTGCCAATGTTTTTTTCCCCTTCCAGAGGAAATCCATATACCTTACATTTGTCTTAATGAATTCTGCAAGCTCGCAATCCGCTCTGTTCCGGTGAGTCATGCTGCTCTCTGGACCAGAGGCTCTGCACACTCCAAGCTCTGACCTGGAACACTGTGTTCGTCTGACTACTGTTACATTACTCCTCTGCTGTTTACACAGAGCCCTGTTTAATACACTGCAGCGTTTCAGACACCGCCTCAATGAATGACAGTTCATTAAATCTGTAATATTAACGACGGTATTATTAAATGTATGGTCTGAACATTTGCAAGATGTAATGATCTGTCCTCTCATAAGAATCAAAAAGCATTTGCATATATATTAATATAAATGAAAGCATTATGAAAACAATATTGTGAAACGCACTGTGATCTGCTCTGAGCTTAATGGAATACAAAAGTTATTATGTGCAAATTAATGAGACAAGTATTACAAATTGATTCGCATTGTGTCGCCGTCGGGTGCAAAGCATGTTGTGTCTTCACCGCAGAAAAGTTACCCCTGTAATGGAAACTGCTTTTGTGGAACAGTATCATAATGGTTTCATATTGGGTGACTGTGTAGCTGCTGAGTGACTGGGCCAGTTTTGTTGCATGGCGTAAGAAGGGCGGAAAGTTCCAGAGGTTTGGGTTCACGGTAATGTCAATGGTAAATATTAAACCTGACACAGTTCAGGGTTCGTACCCGCGGGATGTTTAGTCAGAATGAAGATATGACACAGAGCAATATGCAGGTTTAATCATTCTACGTATCACGACTGGCAGATGTACAGCAGGAACAGAAGCTTCAAGAGGGATTTGGGGAAAGGGGCATTTTGTCTCGCAAATGATTAAACGTTGATACTGAAGCTGAGCTGAGCAGAGAGAGAAAGAGAGAGAGCAGTGTGAGAGAGAGAGCAGTGTGAGAGACGGTGTTTGCCATGGAAATGATGCCAATATGCTGCCAGTGCTGCATCGCCGCGCCGTCCAGAAATACATTCAATGCGCAGGGAGCCATAATCAAAGTTGTCAGGGGAGGAAGACGAGGTGCAAATATTCCCTGAAAGGTGACGGGATGGACAAACAAAGCGCTCTCCCCCCCGATGCTGCCGGGCGGTGTTTGCTCTTCCCGGGGTCGACTCCTCCACACCACCCGAAATATCAGCGCTGACGCTCCACAGAACACACAAACAACACGATAAATGTGCACTGTGTGTGTGAGAGAAGGAAAACACAACTCGGAGCCAAGGCCGATTTTAATTTTGGGTTACAGGGCACACACACACACACGCACACACACAGATGCAAAAACACAGCACAGGATCCAAGAGTGTGGCGGTGACGACGGTGGCGTTGGGGTTCAGTTTGTGTGCTGCAGTCGCACAAACACTTTGATTTGGATGCAGAGGGGCGTACGTCTGTGTCCTTGCAGGACCTTCCTTTCACAGGCTTGACTCATAATCCCTGCAGATGAACTGAAGGAGCGATGGTAAACATCAGAACATTACATGGAAGTGCAGATAGCGGTGGTCCAAGAATAACCGCAGCATTCTCTCCTCCGCAGGGCCATACGACCACACAGGCGGCTGCCAAACCAATCACAAACCCGTCCAACTCAGTAATCTGTGGTAACTTTGCCTTCATCCTCCAGTGAGTGAACTCGGTTAACAAAACACGCCAGATGAAATCATTCCTCAGATCCGTAACGTTGCTCCTCTGTGTACAAGCCTCAGTTGATGTGCGTTTGGAAGTTATAACGTAAAAAATTAGGAGTTTAAACATTGAAATTTTGTTAAAATCCTCAAATTTCACAACAATAGTTTTTGTTTCTGTGTGTTGTGTGGACTGAAGAGGAGATCTGCTTTGTTGACCTTTTTGTGTGTGTGTGTGCCAGTGTTTGCGGTCAGACTGAGCTCATGTCGCGTTCAGCGGGATCATCTGTCTTGATTCCGAGCAGATTTGGAAATCGGTTCTGGTTGTTTTAACAAATGGACTCGATCCTCCCGCCCGTATTTATGAAAGAAAAATGAGGTGGGAGCCAAATATTGGACGTGTTTGTGCAGTTGTGTCACGGCCAAAAGCTGCTCTGCCAGGACACACACAGCAGCCCAGACTCGTCTATGGTCTCTGCTCGCGTTTCACCACCGCTCTCCCCCCCCTCTTTCCCCTCTCTCAGTGGCCGGATGCCACGCCGCAGTCGGTCTCTTCCAGAATCTAGCTGGAACTCCTCAAACCTCAAAGTACGATTAGGACATAGGAAACCGATGATTCACAAAAAAACAAAATACCAGGAGGCGATTGGTTTGGTAATGATGAGACGAGCTCCGTTTGAGTCGAAACTGATGCGAAACCGTAGCCTGTCTGTGCAGGAGGACGAGGAAGAGGACGAGGAAGAGGACGAGGCCTGGCAGATCAGCAGGCGTAATTACACAGGAAGCCGGGGGCCGAGAACGTTCAGATGTTTTGATCCTGAAAGCGTCCGTCTTTCATTCTAACTAACGGTCTCACCTGCAGCGCGGCTAATAAACGGCCTGTCAGGATATCGGGTGAGTGGCGTCTGAGCTCCTATTCACCAAACAGAGATGTTTTTCTTCTCGCGCCCGCCTGGTTTGGAAAATACTTTCCCTCCATTGATGAAAAGATATACTGCATTCAGAGATGAAATTACTTTCCAAATGGCCTCTGACTCACCATCTCTATTCCCCTGTGCTCTCTCTCTCTCTCCGCACGCCCCCTCCCTCCCTTCCTCCCTTCCTCCCTCCCTCCCTCCCTCCCTACCTCCACCCTCCCTCCACCCCTCCCTTCACCTTCAGTTGTCCTTGTGAATGTTCTATCTATTGTAACTGTATACAGCACTTAGCACTTCAGACGGCAGACAAACCAGCTCAAGGACAGCCACCCACTCTTGCGATGCTCAGAAATAGACTATTTGTCCGGGCTTACCAATCACCTTACCCACTGAGCCTGTGTGGGCGCTTGTGAACATTGTGTATCTGGCACTAAAATAGCCTCGTCGACACCGCTGCTGCTATGTGCGGGCGGATTTTCGGGCCTCGGGTTTTGCAGTTTTGCAGGCTTGATGTGCTGTTGAACAATGTAACAATAATGACTCACTCTCAGTCTCTCTCCCTTCCTAACGTGTCGCTCTGGGTCTATTTGCAGAGAGCGCCGCACGCTAAAACAGGTGGTGTCACCTCCGCACGCTCACCAGAATGCAACACTCTGGGCCGACTGTGTGGGACACGACCGTCAGCACATTCCTGGAGAGCTGGATCCCCAGAAGCAACAATTCCTCCTTCCTCTCCTCCTCCCTTCCTTCCTGCCGCCCTCGTGTCCTCTCCTTCGCTTCCGTGGATTGCATCACCCGGCTGCCTCTTGGCCTCTTCCACTCCGACCCTTTAATCACATATGGTGCGCACACGCAAACACACGCACACACATACTGTACACACACGTAAACAGTGTGCAATTGCAGACATACACAGTCACACACACACACAGACACACACCCATTGTGGGCACATGGCTCCCCTCTCATACTGGTTTCGTGGCTTCAGTCGGAATTTTATGGTTGGTTTGAGAAGAGGATTCTGGAAGCTCTCCAGCTGCCGTCTAAAGACTGCTCCTCTCTCTCTCTCTCTCTCCCTCCCTCTGTATCTCCCTTTCTCCTCCTTAACTTACCATGTTCCCTCTCTCTCTCTCTCTCCTCCCCTCCCTTCTTTACCCGCTCGCCCTCAAGGTCAGAAATATCCTGTGGTTTCGGTTTGATCCCCATGGATATGCCTTCCCTCTCTCTCTCTCTCTTTCTCTCTCTCTTTCTCTCTCTCTCTCTCTCTCTCTCTCTCTCTCGCTCTCTCTCGCTCTCTCTCGCACACACTCACTGTAACCATAATGTACTACTCTAACCATTCCTCATACAGGAAACACATGCTGGGATCAGCAAGGCGGGTCTGTGTGCCTTGCCGCTCCACACACACACACACACACACACACACACACACACACACACACTTCATCCCGTCGGGGTTTAACAGTCGACAGGATGAACATCTAGCAGTCAGAGAGGAGGGAAAGAGCCACATTGTTCTCTGAGCGGACTCGTCGTCATGGCGTCCACCGAAGACGTCATCCATTCCAAAATCCAATCTGACAGTGACAGGAAATAGAGGAGACTCGATGCGTAACTTCTTACGTGTCGTCGCCGCTGCCTGGTTAAGCGAGTTTCCTCCGTGTTCACCTATTCTCCGCATTGTGTAACGTGGCAGAGGTCCAGCTCTTGTGTAATCACCGGGGCCTTGGCTGGCTGGGAGGATTTCTGTTCAATCAGTCATCATTTCATATCCTCGGGTTATCAAAAGGAAATCAAAGAGCAATTAAAGCTCAACTCCTGCGTCTCTGGAGTGTGAGCGTCGGATGTGCCTGTGCAGATGTTCCTGAAGGGCAGGATTAAGTCATGGAAAACAGGCGGATCCCCAACCTTTACAGGCCGACATAAAGGGAGACGCAAACCTGCTTTGTTGCCTCCACACAGGAGATTATGTTGTTGCCTTGTTTGTGTGTATGGATGTGTGTGTGAATGTGTCTGTGTGTGTTACCAAGATGACGCAAAAGGTTGTTGACAGATTTCTATGAAGGCTCGTGCTGAGGAACATTACAGAAGATTTTGAGGTGCATCCTGTTCATAGTGTTGAAGTTTGGACATTTTGTAAACATTATGTTGAGGTCATAGACAACCATTCAGACTACTCAGCCTGTCTTAACACTACGCTGCCACTAGATGGTGTCTTACAGCAGCCTTCAAACTAAAACACTCACAACCATCAGACCTGGAGCAGTAGGATCAGGATCAGTGCGACATGGATCAGTAGGACCAGGAGCAGTTGGATCTGGATCAGTAGGACCTGGAGCAGTAGGACCTGGATCAATGGGACCTGGAGCAGTAGGACCTAGATCAATGGGACCTGGAGCAGTAGGATCAGGATCAGAGGGACATGGATCAGTAGGATCATCTGCTTTATGTCTCCTCAACTAAAATAGAGAGTTTAGTTAGTTAGTTAGTAGTTTAGTTACTATGAAGGTGGAATGTAAACAGAGATGCAGGTTCTGGGTGTTATGGTGACTTGTAGAGCAACTCGACCTCGCCAGCAGTTTGCACTCTGATGTAAACAAACCTCGTCAAACGTTGACATACATCAATCGCGACCATATAAATGTCAATCTAGCGCGAGCGCCGGGTCCCTCGCAGGGACACTTTTGACACTTTTGACAGGTTGTCATACTGCCTGTCGCTGATCGATGCTTTAATGGAGACAAACAAAGCCTCTGCTGGAAAAAATAAAGCTCAAATGGTTTCGCTCAGCTTCGGCGCGTTGACATGATGGCTGCAGACAGACTGTTTTTGCAACCGGTTGTCAAAGATTCGCTGCCAAAGTGACTACAGGGTTTCGTCCCAGAGGTCTTTGTTTTTCCTTTTATTCTCTCCTGCATTCATTCATTTTCTTTGGGAAGTCTCCCAGAAGCGGAGGAGACCACAGACATGAAAATACCTATAACCGCTCAGTCAATGGGCCCACCCAGTGTAAAGTGTCCCGCCCGGAGACAAAAGACGGCTCAGATGTCTTAACATTATTCTCAGTCTAGTTACGTCTGTGTGGTCCTTTTCTTTCATGAAGCTGGGCAGACGCCGTCGATTGGGCTGAACCCTGGACCGGTTTCAGGCTAATCGGATTTGATGTGATGTGCAGGTTAGGGCCGGGGGGGCCGGGGGGGCCGGGGGGGCCGGGGGGGCCGGGGGGGCCGGGGGGGCCGGGGGGGCTCTGTGTCTGATCGACTGCGCCGACGTTTCCAACGATCCGGGCGTCAAGAGCCTGGATGGATTCCTGGCTCGTGGTCTGATCTCCCCACAGCTCAACACACGTCATCTTTGTCAGGACTGTAAGGGAATTTTCTTTTGGTAGGTTGAGCCAGGGAGGAAAGTTCAACGTGATCGGTCACTCGGTTTAGTGGGAATATGTGAGCATAGATGTGAGACCCCCTGAGCCGTAACTGCTAGTGTGTCAAGTTTGAGTGTTTGTAGTATTCATGACCTTGCCCCTGACTCACCTATGGAAAAAAAAAAAAATCCCTGACAGCTCTATCCCCCGTCCTGTCTGTTTAAAATGAAGTACTTGTGCTGTTGTATCTGAGATCCGACCTCCCCTAGTTAATGCTTCAGCATCCCCTCAAAAACCCCATAAGCCCAAAAAAGGAAACGTGGCTTGGCT